>NW_028281066.1:90000-280325 GCF_059751285.1 Brachycentrus maculatus | reverse complement strand
TGAACCATTTTTAAGTCTTATTATTTTAACTTATAAGATAATGTAATTTTAAATAATTATTTTTATTTTTGTAGTATACAATGAAACCCCTATTTTACAAAGGGCACTGCAACATTTGATGCAATGTTGTGTGTATCGTTAATTTTATGAATGCAAGGTAGTTAGTATATATATATATATATATACATATATATATATATATATATATATATATATATATATATATATATATATATATATATATATATATATATATATATATATATATATATATATATATATATATATATATATATATATATATATATATATATACATATATATATTTATATATATATGATGATATATATATATAGGCTGATGACCGTCATAGGCTGGTTTAAGTGATCATTTTACACACGTGTAAAATTCACCAATTCTACCCATTATTGACAACAGCGGTTGTGAATAATGGGTAGAATTGGTAAATATTACACGTGTGTAAAGTAATCACTTAAACCCGCCTATGACGGTCGTCAGCCCCGTAAATGCCCAGACTTAAATATTCTTCTTCATCTTTGATGAGATGTCAAAAAATAATATGAAAATAACTCCTGTAATTGGAGATATTCCAGATTTTGTGAACTAGTATTTTGACACACTAAAAATGTTGTAAAGGGTAAGTCTTTTTTAAACTTCAAATGCGAAAAAATTAACAATTCAGGAGTCGGAATAATCGATTGTTTGTATGAGGTGATGCGCGAATGTGGAGGAGGCGATTAATGTTTTTAATGACAGAGTGGTGTGGCATTTTTTTATCACTGCCTACCGCCGCGGTAAGCGACGTGATGGTCAATTAGATAAGTGTTTTGTAGGTAATTATGGTCACTTTTGCCACAAAAACTTGAATTTTTTTTAATAAACTGTTTTGTTTACTCAATCACAAAAACCACAATACAGGTATTTTTTGTCACAATTCTTATTGGCGACTCGGCCGAGACTAATATAGAAATTAGATATTATTGTTTTACTGATAATGATTAGATGATAAAAAAATGGATACGCAAATGTATGTATTCCAATGTCAGAGCTGGATTTAGAAAAAAAACAGGTGAATAGTGGAGAGATATATAATATAAGTATATTTAATAAAGAATTAATATATTAAACTCTTCTTATCATTCACGGTTAAATTAGAGTAATACCTTTATAACACTTTGAGTGTGTCCAAATACTTGTTCACAGATCTGGATTATCTCCAATCATAGGAGTTATTTTTCATATTTTTTGACATCTCATCTTTGATGATATTAGTATTTGGACACACTCAAAATGTTGTAAATAAATTAACTGGTCAAATTAAAAGCTAAAATAATAAAAAAATGATATTTTTTAGCATTTCTCACATATGGTATGTGAATATAATCTAGGATTCGGACCTCACATACAAATGAAAAAGTTTCTTCTCAATAAAAAAGCTTCTTTTATCTCACCATAGATGTCTCTAGTCAATTCAAGCAATTTTAAGTCATTTGAACAGTTTGAGTAGTGTGGTTGTCAATCATGGGTGGAATATTGGTGAATGTTACACGTGTGTTAAGTGATTACCTAAACCATGTACTTATGACAGTCGTAAACCACGTAAATGCCCAGACTTCCATATTCTTCATCAGCTATGTTGAGAGATATCAAAATAAGAATATATTAATATTCTCTTTATCATTTATCGTTAAATAAGAGTAATACCACTAAAAAGGTTTTTTAAATATTTGCATACCACAAAGTTAACAATGCTTTTAATAAACAAAATAAAATAATTATTAATTACTTTGCAGATGAAGGTTGACTGCGGCCCACGAAGCATCATATTTTTTTCTTTGTGTACATAAAACCACCAAAAGAACATTCCATCGTGCGTAGTTCGTATCATATCCCATATATGGAAGTATCTCACTATCGTGACAATTTCTTCTAAATCCCAATATCCGTGTGAACAAACACTCACGACCTATGCCAAAATGGTTTGATTTGAAGCATTTGGAAAACTGTTTGCGTGAAGCAACAAGATGAATCGTTATCAACGAAACAGTTCTGACGAACAAAATCGGACTTCTCACTAAAATTTATTTTATTTTGTTTCTTTTTTATTATTATTTTTAATATTCCCCATTTCTAATGTAATAAATATGTTTGATTCTCATTTTTGTTATATCTTCTTAAAAAAAACAATAGATACTTATACGTATTTCTCGTTTACTTTGAATAATAAAAGAAATTTTGTTTTACGGCCCGGTAGGAAATCTCATTTCTAAAATTTGGTCCGGCTGCTGAAAAGGTTGGCCACCAATGATCTAGACGTCTCAGGACTGCTTTTAACCTCGTTGTTCCGACCAATGAATCCCCAACATACGCCTACAGCACCACACGTCAAGAGGAGAGGTCCAGGGTTAATGTTAACTGTCGGAATATAAGGTTGTGATGTGTTGAATATCACTATTTCGTAAAGCTAAAATTCGGTCGATTATCTTCGTTCATGCATACGAACAAGTCTGACCCTGCCTTATTTAATACGAGGAACCTTAAAGCATTGATAAGGCTTATCGCAAATCACACAATATATTGGTGATATAAATATTTATTCAATTCTTACCTTTATAAACTAACAAACTTAAAATTATACACTGAATGGCTATCGAACAACGTCACGAAACAATATATTTTTATTTCAATATTTCTGCTTATTGTACCACTCCACGCCTAAGATTGAAAATCATCATGGATATTTCTACATTACATTTAAGTTTTGTGCTGAAATTTCTTGGTGGAATTGCATTTTATATACTAATGTGCAAACAGTTAAAAACAGTAGTTTTGAGATAAACGAGTTTATTGTTAACTTAAAATGATCCTTTTCGCCAAAACATGTATCAAATAAATACAATTTTGCTGCTATTTGAGTTGCTGCTATTTGCTATCAGTTGAGGAAAGAGATCAAAATCTGTGATTTTATATGATAGAGGCCAGTTATAAGAATGCTTTGAGCCGTGTTAAGCTCAGCCGCAACTTGAGTTACGGCCTTTACACATTAGTATAATAAAAAAATCAATTATATGTTTTTTTTTCACTTTTATTTTCTTTGACCAGTGACCGGGATTCATTGTTATTGACATCATCAGACGGGTGAGAGACTAGGTAAAATAATATTTAATATGTACAAGGCAGTTGGCATTGTCAACCAAAGGTTCACGATTCACCCATTTATAATTTAAATTTACTCTCTACAGTCCATTTATAAAATAAAATTATTTATATAAAATCCTACTAAAAACCTTTACAATAACGAATATGTAATTATTATTATGAAACACTACTTAAAATATTAAAAAAAACTAACTAAATAACTAACCATTACGCAGCTTCCTCGAAGGGGTAAGCAGAGAGAATAAAACACCACACTAATATGTCTTTGCAAACAATTTTCGCCTCTTTCACATTCATGCATCTCATCCTACATATTTACTTAAATTACAAAACATAGAATTTTGTTTAGCCTCCCACAAGTCTGTTGATGTTGGTAACAACGAAACCTGGTCATTGGCCAAAGAAAATTAATGTGAAAAAAACTATGTATAGTTCTTGCTTTATTGTTAATTCTGTCGAGAACAGTCATTGTCAATTCTTGGTAGAATGGCGAATGTTATACGTGTATAAAGTGATAATTTAAACCAGCCTATGAACGATCGAGGGCCATGTTAATAATGCTCACACTTCGATATTTTAATTCATACATGCTGAAATGCCAGAATAATTAGGCTTTTTTTATCTTTTGGTAGGCAAAGTATTTTTTTAAATCAATTTATTTCAGAGATTTAAGTAAGCGTTTAAAATTTGCATACAAAAATATTAAAAACTCATAATATCTGTAGGTAAAAAGAAAAAATCTAATTATCATTCAAATATATTTGCTGCATGAAATATGTTTTTACGTAGTACTGAAAAACAACGCATTGTTCTTATGTAAAATTCTGACGCCAATTCTTCTCCTTTATAAAATCAATCGCAAATTATTCACAATTTAATTTTAAGATGTATTTTACATTACAAGTATTTGAATAAAATTAAACGTAATAACAACATCAAATCCATTTATTGGAAAAATGAGATTCTTTTTTCTATTTTTTCTTCACGAATGTTGAGTTTACTAGTAAACTTCTCTTGATATTAAAATTTATTTTAGATTTATCTTTTAATACAACCTCACAAAAAGCGTTTTTTATGTAATATTAAAGTTTTTTTGTATGTTGTATCGTTATTCGTGCATACAGTATATAATTTGTCAGCTTCTGTAGTGTAATGGTCAGCATACTCGACTACCGTACTGGAGGTCCTAGGTACGATTCCCAGGGGGGGGGGGTGAATAAATATAAGTGATTTTTTCACTCTAATATTTATTCAATATTACCCTGGACTGGTACCTGAAACGGAGGGCTGATCATCTGTCTTTCAGGTGGTAATGATCAAGATAATACTGCGTTTATATGCTTTCCCTGGGAATCGAACTCGGGACCTCCTACTACGACTACTACCATCACATCGTTTCCCTGCATTTTCTGTTCTGACATAAACTCCTAGCTTCCTTCTCGTCCATATATTCATATACATATTGTATACATTATTTTTAAACCTTTTTTGGAATTTTTGATTTTTTAAAGTATTTTTTTAAATAAAAGTGAGATATAATTAGCAATAACGATGTGATGTTTTGTTTCTGAATGTTTTTTTGATGTTTTGTTAGTTGATTTTTAAAGAAACGGATTTTTCTCTGTTTGAATACAAGCCTCTCTGGATTTTTCCACTTCAACAATACCTTCGTTTTTCACTTGCGTGTATTAATATAATGTTATAATTATATATGGATGAAAACTTAATACACATAATTAATTCGATCAGTGACGTAAGCATAATGTTGTAATATAATCTTGTCAAAGTATGTAATTATTCCCATGCCCTTGACATTGAATATTGTAGTATCACTTCAACACGACCTACTAAGTGCATATTACGCAATATCTACTATATTACATTTCATACCTATGAACATTGTCCGCCTCCGTAGTGTAATGGTCAGCAAGCTCGGCTACCTTTCTGGGGGCCCCAGGTTCGATTCCCAGGACGGTCAAATAAATATAATTGATTTTTTCACTCTAATCAATCAATCAAACCCTCATCCGCACCCGATGGTGCATAGAGCACTGCTTCATATAAACGCAGTGTTATCTTGACTATGAACACATGAAAGAAAGGTGATCAGCCCTCCGCTTCAGGTACCAGTCTAGGGTAATATTGAATAAATATTAGAGTGAAAAAATCACTAATACTTATTGAATATTACATTTGACTGGTACCTGAAGCGGAGGGCTGATCACCATTCCTTCATGTGTTAACGATAAAGATAGCATTGTGTTTATACGATGCAGTGCCCTATGCACCATCGGGTGCGGATGAGGTTTTGAAGAAACATATTAGTCAAAATTAAGTCCGCGTGAAAAAAATCACTTAAATTTATTTGACCCTGGAAATCGAACCCGGGATATCCAGAACGGTAGTCAAGCATGCTGACCATTACACTACGGAGGCGGACAATAATAGAAATAGTCAATAAGTACTTGCCGGTATATCCAAATCAAAAGTTTTTGTTACAAATATTTTGTAAATATGTTCACTGACTGGTGAGAATATATCGTAGTCATACAGGAGAAAGTGACCTAGTGCATTGTTTTACAAAAACGTGATCATTGACTATTTGATATCTTACAAGCTTAATATTGCCCTGAAAAAATCTCAAAGGATTTTAAACTTGGAAATATAATATATTGACTAGGTAAAAATGACTAACTGCATTGATTTTTATATTCTTGACAAGCAAAAGTGACTTAAATGGCCTTCCTGAACATTTTACGTTTTGGTAGTTGGTCACTTTCTCCTGTACGACTACGTTATGTAGTTCTCAAATTTAGTCGTGTTAACATAAATAAACTAAAAAGCGATATAATAAAAGTGTTTTACTTCAATATAAATCATCATCTAGATTCCTGATATTTTAATTTTCGAAACGAATCATAAAGCGTCATTTGTTGAACATAAATTCCAACCGTGTACGGTAGAAATGTAGTTCTTGAACTTAAAGCCCCATAAACAGTCAATTATTGAGAAAACAAAACAGCGCTGTGCAGAAACTGATTGTTGACAGCGTATTATGAAACGTATAACAAGATTACAATTCTAAGAAATACTTCCAAGCATAAATGAAATTCAACATTTTGTCCATAAACAAACGTTATTTTATAAACACGCATACGAACGTGAAAAATATCGGAAAGTCCAAAGGATAAAGGCTGATTTGCATAAAACAAAAAGTAAGGCTGCTGGAAGCAAACTTATAATCATAAAATAACGATAAAATATAAAAATGAATTATTGATGCATATATAAAACAAGTAAATGAAACGAAATTTAAATAACTTAAGAGTACCGTCCGCCTCCGTGGTGTGATGGTCAGCGTGTTTAGCTACCGTGCTGGAGGTCCCAGGTTCGATTCCCAGGGAGGGTGAAAATAAATATTTGTGATTTCATGCTGTAATATTTATTCAATATTACCCTGGACTGGTTCCTGAAGCGCAAGAGTGATCACCTTGCCCTCATGTAAGTAATGATCAAGATACGTAAATTCGATGCAGTACCCTATGCACCATTGGGTGCGGATAAGGGTTATAAGTAAGTATCCGTATTCCTAAATTCCGTTTATGTTTGACCTTGTAAAGAAATGCCCATTTTAAAAATAAAAGAGTTTAGGTTAATCTTTACCCTCTGTATCCTATCATCCTTTAAATTACGCTCACTTTAAATTCCATGTGCTTAAAATCATTATAAAAGTAGCCCCTCATCGTTTGGCTTGAGGGAATTTCAAATGACAATAAGTATAAACAAGATTTTTATCCTTTTGCTCCTCCATTTTTACAGTTGATTTTCTATAAGCGGAAATAATTTGTATTAATTATATTTTTTTCGATTTCCAATTTTTTTGTTGATAAAACCATAGTTCAACCTTATCCGCACCCAATGGTGCATAGGGCACTCCATCGAATTGGCGCAGTGCTATGTTGATCATTGCATACATGAAGGCAAGGTGATCACTCTTGAGCTTCAGGAACCAGTCCAGGGTAATATTAAATAAATATTACAGTGTAAAATCACTAATATTTATTTTCACCCCCCCCGTTGGGAATCGAACCCAGGACCTCCAGCACGGTAGCTAAACACGCTAACCATAACACCACGGACGCGAACGGAAACGTTGATAGTTTTACTTATTTTTAACAAATATATTTTTTTTAAACTATGCCGAAAATAACAAAAACAAATTTTCACAATTCGCTCACTCCTTTCAAGAACGTCATAAATAAAAAATCGTCAATTTTCAGTTGTGCATGTTTTCGGAATGCTCAGAAAATTTACTTTATCCCAACGAAAGAGGCATATTTTTAATTTAATATTTACCAGCTACAGGGCAGAAAATGTTGTTTTTGCATTTTGAAGAAAAGGTATTGTTTAATTATTTTTTAAGTATATTTAATATTTTTCAAATGGAGAAAAAACCTTCAGGTTTTACCTAAAAGATCTGTTGCACAGTAAAAAGTTCAATAAGTGGCTTGATGTTTATTTTTAATACATTGTGTTATATTTTTTAACATTAATAACGTTCTCCTGAAAAATCAAGTTTTTTGATTTATGACGTTCTTGAAAGGAGTGAGCGAATTGTCGAATTTCAAATATTGAAATATTTTATGATAGATCGAATACGAGTGTTATTACAGTGTTGTGTTTTCTTTACAGTTTTTAACATTTTTTTTATTTAAAAAGACCCATAACAGAGCTATATTTTAACAACATTTAAAAAGTTTTTAAATGCTGTTGGTAAATTCATTCGTAAATGCCACCTGGAAAATACGAATTTTGAAACAAATAAGTTATTTATATAATATTTTTTAGTATCGTATTATGTCAATATACAAATTACACAATATACAAGTCATTTAAAATTTGTGCCTTTGATTAAATTATTTTGAAATACAGCATTCAAATAAAGGTTAAAATCACAATCAAAATAATACATAATACATACATTAAAAAATACTCATATTGCGTTATACTCACTTCGAAATTCAGTCCCTCGTCCATAGTTCACCATCAAATACGTTCACCATCCAATTCCGGTAAATTCATTAACACAGCTTTATAAATAAACACTGATTTTTAGGAATTAAAAACAAATGAAATTCGTTAAAAGTTAAACAATTTTAATAATTTTTTGTTGTCATTCCATTTGAAATAGGAATCGTTCGAAGAAAATATTGTACTATTGTTTTTCAAATTATTCTTTTTCGAGAGAATTCTTTTGTTTTTCAAATATGTTGTTCTATCTGAAATTGGTAAAAATTGTTCACGAATTGTTCACAAGTTGCAAGATTAAAGTAAGACCAGTTCGCGGTTCTTGCTTGTGACCATAATGAAGTATCGACGTCGACTGCCGCCTGCAAATTGAATAATATCTCTACTGATTGGTTTTGTATTGTATTGTGCACCTGTTACGCCACTCACTGCCTACAACGTTAGAGAAGCCGCACAAGCAGAGGAATGTCGCTAAAGTACGGGTAATTTAAGTACATTTTAATTATGTTTATTTTGGGAAATACGTACGTCGGCCTTCGAAATGCGAGTTATTTGTTTTCATACAAAGTTTACCCTCTCTGTCGAAACAGATCAACTATAAAGATATATTTTATTTAAATAAGATACACTATACATTATTTTTCATTTTTATATCCTTAGGAGACTCAATATACAATATATATATATATATATATATATATATATATATATATATATATATATATATATATATATATATATATATATATATATATATATATATATATATATATATATATATATATATATATATATATATATATATATATATATATATATATATATATATATATATATATATATATTCATATATATATATATATATATATATATATATATATATATATATATATATATATATATATATATATATATTTAAGTAAAAAATGATTTTGATATTTTATAATATATCCACTATATTTTATAGAATCTCTTCTTTAAAAACTGGTCTTATCAGTTACGTACATTTATTTTACAAGGTTATAGATGGCTACAAACCTAGTTTTTTTCTTCCAATATTCATATATATATGTATATATATTCATATATTAACGTATACCATAAATTTTTATACATTTCCTTGTTTATTACATTTGGAGGTTCAAAACATAAAATATTTATAAACCCATATATTAATATAGGTGTATATATTTATTAATTTATTTACTTATTATTTTTTCATCGAACACATAAATACAAATTACAATTATGTTCCCTCACTGAGTTTTCCCCTTGTGAGGGCATATCTTACAATATTTTTTCATACATTTATAGCAAAAGAAAATTGTTTATTCAATCAAATACGACATGGCTGAATGACACGAATGAATCTATTTCAGATCTACCCACTTCCATTGTAAATTTATGAATATCACATCAATATTTAGTTTCTCCTTATAATGACTTTATAGATAATGGAAGCAGGTTGTGCTACTTTATTGCATATAAGTTCTTTCGACCAAAAGAAGTGTGTATTGGATTTTGTTTGATGTGTTTTTGTGTTTTACACACACATATATGTGTGTATGCATATATATATATATATATATATATGTGTGTATATATATATATATATATATATATATATATATATATATATATATATATATATATATATATATATATATATATATATGTATATATGTTTATATATACACATATATAAACATATATATACATATATATATATATATATATATATATATATATATATATATATATATATATATATATATATATATATATATATATATATATATATATATATATATATATATATATTTAAATTTATAATTGTTTTCCTAATACTATTGACTGCTTAATATCAGAAGTAAAATGATGCATCTCAGATGTGCATAAGAGGATATCGTTTTGACATAAATTTGAGTTTTTCTTAAAAAAAGTGGGTTAAAGTCCACTATTTATGAACAAAAATTTGGGCACGTTTAAAATATCAAGAATATTTATATCTTGAGAAAATAAAACGTCGATGAAGATAACAAGTTTTACAATATATTAAGTATTAACATAAATGAATAACTAAACATAAATTATCTCTAGCCTTTTAAATAGATATATTTATTGTTTTTAAAAGAATCTTACAAAGTTTAATGATCTGAATAGAGTATTAGGATGTTTGAAAAAAAAACTAGCAAACATAAATATTAAAAAATGTGTCCTGTTCTTCTCGGAGTCCGTTCCTGGGAGGTGGAAGACCAGTTATCTTTCCATCGTTTAGGTGGTCTTCCTGGGGGACTGTTACCTCTTCTGTCTGCTGCTATCCTTACCACTCGATCCGAACTTGCTCTTCTCACATGATCTCTCCAGAAACGTCTTCGTACTCTTCCCCAACGCTCAACATCTTTGACATCGTAGATTCTTCTTACTTCCAATCAAATTCATACAAATAAATCAATCACAACTAGCTAAATCTTTTTGAAATCTCTAAAGAAATAATGGAGGTATAAAGTATTAAACTATTTATTTACTTGGCGTTTAATTTGTAGAACTCCATTTTAATTTATGTATAAATTTTTAAACCAGTCTACAAAGTTGTATTTTATTTAAAAACACATGAAAATTAATATTGTGACAATTGTTTCGCCTAGTTATGGCACTTTTAGTTATGACATTCGTTTAAAATACCATAACTAGGCGAAAGAATTGTCACAATATAAATTTTGATGTGTTTTTTTTATTAAAATACAACTTAGTAGACTAAACAAATCTGTGTTGGATTTAAAAATTAATACATAAAGTATTAAACTGTCTACATTTGTGCGTCATAACTTGTTCAATTAATAATAATTAATAGTTGTGACATTCGTTTGAAAATACCATAACTTGGCGAAAGAATTATCATAATATAAATTTTAATGTGTTTTTTTTTTATTAAAATACAACTTAGTAGACTCAAAAAATCTGTGTAGGATTTAAAAATTAATACATAAAGTATTAAACTGTCTACATTTGTGCGTCATAACTTGTTCAATCAATAATAATTTCCCGAGTTCCTTTGCGCCGATGATTCGATCAGTATAAACAACTGTGCACATGATTTTGTAAAAGAAAACAAGCTAACAATACCGAAAATAAGTCAAAATGATGTGAGCTTGGGAAACGCGAGTGATGACGCATTATATCGCCAACTAAGTAGATAAACACTGTTTTCATTTCCATCTTCATATGTAAAAAAAGATAGATGCTTCATCTCAAGATGAGACACTTATTAAACATGTAGGTATAATTTATAGATTTAGCGTGGTATTGGCAGAACTCCATTTTAATTTATATATTAAATATTCAAATCAAATACTGATATTTAGAGTCTATAAAATTGTATTTTATTATTAAAAACACATAAAAATAACAATTTTGACAGTTTCGCCAAACTAGTTTGATAATGCCATAACAAGGTCAAACAATTGTCACAACTTTTATGTTTGTGTGGTTTTTTCAATAATAAAATACAATTTGGTAGACTGTAAAAATCTGTGTTTGATTTTAATATATAATATATAAATACAAACATGTAGTTGCGTAAATACAGTGATGCCTCGCATAACGTATATAATTTGTTCCAGGAATAAATTCGTTATGTGAATCGCGTTTTCCCATAACAATACACGTAATAAAAAATCGTTCTGTAGCATATAATATGGTACTGTAACATAAAAAAATATACTAATAGGTTTATTTTTATTTTTTAGTCAGACAAAGATGTAGGAGAGTCTACCGAGGCTTGCATGTTAAATCCTCTTGTTCCTTCATTTGCTTTTTGCCTGTTGGCTTCTTGACAAACCTTTCCAAGATTGTCTGTTTCTCCCTCATCTTCAAGACCTACCGGAAATAACGGGCAAGGGTGTCATTGTAGAGATCATGTTGATCCTGTTGGCATCAACTTAGCTTGGATAGTGAATGTTGGCAAACCTCTCCCCATTTGACCAGTATGTCCTTGATGCATGGTGCATTGACTGCGTGCGATCTTGGAGTATTCTAGCGGCAAGATGGTATACAATACAGTCGGTTATGAGAAGCGAGTTTAGCTGTCAGTTGCGTAATAGACGAACAGAAAGTTCGTTGTGCTCAGCGTTCGTTATGCGAGACATCACTATAGATAGTATTCTATTTGATCATTTTAATACAAATAATCAAACGTTACACACTGACATCTTGCGGATTTTGTATACGTTATTATCTAAAGATTAACTTTTATCGCAAATAAGCACGATTGCAGTTTCATCGCGTTGCTAGCGCCCTCTTGTGTCATTAAAAAAAAACCGCGGTTTTCCAGAAATTTCTCTACTACCTACGCTACAAGTAACGACAATTACAAAAGTATTATTTATTGCAGTAGGTGAGACTTATCTAAGTACTTGTCAATTTAGGGGTACCAAATACGTAATATCCGGTTCCAATTCGGTGTAAATGGAAAACCACGCCCCGGAAATGATCTTGCAACCAATCAACAGTAGTTACGCCTTCGTTTTAAACTAATGATTCCTTGAAAGCACCTTTTCATTTAATTTACCTATCGCTAACATTTGAACATCTGAAAAATATCGACTTTAAGGAGTATTTATGGAATTTTTTCTTCATAATCCTATTCTCATAATTCTAATCTCGCCCCATTGGTGTGTAAAGAACTGCGCTACATTGACGTGGTGTTGCAAATATGATTTCTAACGGCAGAATCGGAAACTATATAAAAGGACTTAAGTATAAAGACTTAAGTCTTGATCGTTCCTATCTTCACATTTTCATATGCTTGTATTGTTGAATCACGCTTTAAGCAATTAATTTTAAACAAAACGAAATGCTTTCACATAATGTTGGTCTAAAACTCTAAAGTGAGCTGTAAATATATATATATATATATATATATATATATATATATATATATATATATATATATATATATATATATATATATATATATATATATATATATATATATATATATATATATATATATATATATATATGTATATATATATATATATATATATATATATATATATATATATATATATATATATATATATATATATATAACATATATATATATATATATAAATATATATGTATATATATATATATATATATATATATATATATATATATATATATATATATATATATATATATATATATGTATATATATATATATATATATATATATATATATATATATATATATATATATATATATATATGTATATATGTATATTTATAAATATATAAAGCTTATATATTCGTATGAGAATGCAATGTAAAATATCAAAAATGAAAAAATATATGATTTTAATAAATTTAATGTACATTTAACAAACAAATTACGTATAAAATATCCCAAAAGCATAAACATATGTATGTATAAACATTTTAATATATTGACTATCTTTGATTTTAAATAGAACACAAATTTTTTCAATGTTGTCCGTCCCGATAGTGTAGTGGTTAGGCTACCATGCTGGATGCGATAGAAGTGTTAAAATAATTAGAAAAAAATTTTCATTCAATTGTTTATTTACTATAATTCTGGACTCTTTCCTGAAACTGGGTTGATTTCCTTTTACTTAACATGTTATGTAAAAATTAGTCATGTGAAAGATAAAAAAAACATTTTTATGTTAAATCTTGGTTGGTTGTTAACAATCATATTAAAATTGATCTTGTAATGCTAGAATTTTCTTACAATAATATTACGCTTATTCAGCGTACCATATTATGGTAGGAACGTGAAAACGTAACAAACGACGATTACTACTTAGCAACCCTATTTCTTCTCATGCTGATATATTCCCGTATAGCTGGGATCTTTCCAACATCTTCGATGAGTTTGCGAAGGAATGGCAACGTCCCGTCGATCAGGGCCGAACCAAAATACATCTCCAAGACTTCGATGGCGCCGAAGAAGAAAATGTCAATCCACGATAACTAAAAAAAATAAAATTTTATTGATATCTTATCAAAGATGAAAAATATGAATGTCTGGGTACTTATAGGCCCTATAATTATAATTATTGATTTGGCGTTTAATTTGTAGAACTCCATAATTTATGTATTAATTTTTAAATCATACACAGATTTTTAGAGTCTACTACGTTGTATTTTATTAACAAAAACACATAAAAAATAATATTGTGACAATTCGCTCACTCCTTTCAAGAACGTCGTAAATAAAAAAACTTGATTTTTCAGGAGAGCGTTTTCAAAGTTTAAAAATATAATACGATGTACCAAAAATAAATATCAAGCCGCTTATTGAAATTTTTACTGTACAGCAGATCTTTTTAGGTAAAACCTGAAGGTTCTTTCTCCATTTGAAAAATATTAAGTATATTTAAAAAAATAATTGAACAATACCTTTTATTCAAAATGCTTAAATGACACTTTCTGCCCTGTAGCGGGTAAATATTAAGTTAAAAATATGCCGCTTTTGCTGGGATATAGTACATTTTCTGGGCATTCCGAAAACATGCACAAGTGAAAATTGACGATTTTTGATTTATGACGTTCTTGAAAGGAGTGAGCGAATTGTTATATAATTATACCCAGACTTACGTATTCTTCATTTTTAATTTTTGTTGATAAGTAAATATATGAATAATTCCTAAGTTTTGTTCCCAAAGTTTTGTTACCTAGTTTTGTTAACAAAGATTTGGACATACTCAAAATATTATGAAAAGTCGATTTTTTAATCCTTCATTTACGGCCTTAGCAAATTTGTACATAATGAATATATTACATGGAATAATTGTTGTATAAAATAATGATCACTTTTTAAGTATATTAAACAAAGATGATGAGTATAAGATAAAGAATTATACTTCAGCCTGATAGGCGCCATTGAGGTAGTATTTTACGAAAATAGTGCTATATAAATTATCCGAATCTACTATTATTATTGTAATTATTATTAGTTAGTTAGGAATTAGTTAGGTATAGTTAGGAAAATTTATACTTACAAGATACAAAGGATGGATGTAAAATAATTTAATAAAACACAATTCTTGTGTAAATAAATCATTAACTTCGTATTTTTTATTGTGCAACTTAAGAAAAATATATAAAATGGATGTAATGTAAGAAAAACTACAATTTTTGAACAACGTATTTAAGAGAATTTCAGCCAATTGCAAAATAAAATCAAGAAAGATTTTCAATCAGAGTATTTGTGATACTTTTATTATAATTATAAATATTTTTATTACGATAAAGGAATTTTCGTTTTATATATTTTCAAATTTTATAAAGGAATAACATAATCTATGAAAACAAATCACTGTCACCTATCCGATGCACGATCCAATGCGTAAATATTGTATTTATTTTGGCGAAAGGAGAGTGACATGTGTTTCAAAGCATTTTGAGAGTCCATCGAACTACGTGTCACACATACATATCGTAGTCATACAGGAGAAAGTGACCACTAGCATTTTTTTATAAAACCGTGATCATTGACTATTTGATATCTTACTATCTTAATATTGCCCTGAAAAAAGTTCCAAAGGATTTTAAACTTGGAAGTATAATATATTGATTTGTTAAAAATGACTAACTGCATTGGTGTTTATTTTCTTGCGAAGCAAAAGTAACTTAAATGGGGACTCCTGAACATTTTACGTTTCGGTAGTTAGTCACTTTCTCCCGTACGACTACGATATATTTAAATAAAAGTGATATTTTCTATGAAGGTAAAATATAAAATGTGTTGATATTGCCTCAAAGTTAAATATCAAAGCAATAATGAGCTTTACCTTATTTGAAAAATGGCCACCATTTGTTTTTACCGCATTCTCCATACGATGTAGATAATATTGAGAAATTTCCTTGATCATCTGTCTCTTTAAAGCATCTTTCTTGACTTTATCTGCTTCCTTGTACCAGATTTCTGATTCTAAAATAAAAATATTTTTATAATTTTAGCTATATTTTGGTTACCTGTAATAACTCTAAGGTAACGTATTAATTAAGTCGTTATGCATGAATTCCTAGCTTCCTTTCCATTCATACATGCTCTCGGGTCTCGTGGACTTTTGACTATGCTTATACTCGTATACCATATGGTATGTAAGGATATAAAGAAAGTACGTTACCAAATACGTTACCAAATACGTTACCAAATGAAGTTATTAAAGATAACCGTTCCAAAAAATCGTTATTTGGGATTTGGTGGTAACAAGGCTTTCTTGGCCCTCCTCGTTCTGTTCTCCCATTAACATTACCCTAATATTCTACTCCAAATCAGTAGTATGGTTATCTATTGTTATAATTTATAAAATTTTTCGATTCGTGACCAACATTATTATTATTTAACCATATCCGCTTCCTAGGTGGAGCATATGGAGTCCACAAACTGTCTCCAGGCTTCTCTGTCAGCTGCCAGCTCCCTTGCATCCTCCCAAGTCAGATCCACGTCCCGAAGTTCTGACGAAAACTGCCGACGAATTGTCAGCAGTGGTCGTCCTGGGCGGCGCGAACCTAATGCCTTGTAAAAAAGGCAAGCTTGATTAAGGCTCTCGGGAGGCATGCGGAGTACATGGCCAAGCCAACTGAATAGCCTTTTCTTGACGACAGTTGTGACCAAGATTAGCTGCGTTCTACGCCTTATCTCTTCATTCCTCACAAAGTCAAACCACCGCACGACTTAAATTCACCGCAGATACCTATTCTAAAAGATTAGTACCTACATGGCTGCTCTGGGCCCTTTTAAAGTGCCATGTTTCACAGCCGTATAAGAGAAAAAAAAACAAAATTAGTTGGAAAAAATATCCAAGATTATTCAAATCACATTACAAGGGTAGATTCAGGACCGTCTCTAGCGAAGAACAAGAAATTTTGTAGGCCTCACATTTCTTTTTTTTCATAGCCGAGAAAAAGTAATTTCAAGTTGAAATCAATTGCCGATTTGTGAAGATCTCAAACATTATACTAGCTCTTATGCGCCTTAAAGTGCAGTTTACATACAATTTGTGACCTCTTTTAAGTATAATTTATGACGAGTTGAAGGATTTGATCTGCCTCCGTAGTGCAATGGTCAGCGGGCTCGGCTACCGTTCAGGAGGTCCCGGGTTCGATTCCCAGGGGGGGGGTCAAATAAATATAAGTGATTTTTTCACTCTTATATTTATTCAATATTACCTTGGACTGGTACTGGAAGCGGAGGGCTGATCACCTTTTCTTCATGTGTAAACGATCAAGATAACACTGCTTTTATATGATGCAGTGCCCTATGCACCATTGGGATGCGGATAAGGGTTTGAATGAATGAAAGATTTGATTTGGTCTCTAGAACAGCAAGATATGACTCACTCTGCAACATTTCAAAAATGAAAAGAGCCATTGTGTCCAGTTGAGCATCGATCCAGTGATCTCCGGAAAGGAGTTCTGCTGCAGCTCCAATGCACCTTGCCACAGCTACTGCATGGTGCATATCCAATACTCCTTGTTTTTCTACAAGTACAAACATATTTATAAATATATTGTATAAATCCCACGTAATATTAAATCCATATTAAGATTTGTGCGGATGGTCAATAAGATTGTCATTTTTTTGACAAATCAACATAGATGAAGAAGAATATGGAAGTCTGGGGGCTTATAACCTGTTAAAGGCTGGTTAATAGATCACTTTACCAGCCTATGACTGGTCTTAAACCCTGTAAGGCACTGCATCATATAAACGCAGTGTTAATACATGAAGGAAAGGTCTCAGCTTCAGGTACCTGTCCAGGGTAATATTGAATAAATAATAGAGTGAAAAAATCACTTACATTTATTTGATCCCCCCTGGGAATCGAACCCGGGACCTCTTGAACGGTAGCCGAGCCCGCTGACCATTGCACTACGGAGGCGGACAATAAATAAATACGGATGTTTTAACCAAAATCAATAAAAAAGTCTTCCATATTCTGATTTCAATAATATCTTCAGATGTATTTGACGATGATTCTATAGGTATATTATCAAGATTATAAAGGTACCAATATAATCTTGATAACAACCATTTCGTGAGGATCAATTATGCATTTGTAAATAAAAAAAAATACAGTTTCATAAGGTAATATCAGGTTAATTTTACCTTCTTCTTCTAGCCATTTTTCGACCGACTTCTTCAACTTTCCCAACTTGTCTCCTCCATAATGCAGCAGCATCCTGATGCTCTCGGCGGCTCCATGGTTGCCAACTTTCTGTTCTTCAGAACTCATTCTTGCAACACTCGCAATGCACACAAGTCTTGCAATTTACATGAACAACAAACAGTATTGAAGAAATTGAATTATTTACAGATGTAATAGTGTTTGCGTATCAGCTAATATTTGTTTTTTTCTGAGAATCGACAGAGAACAATGTAAAAATACATACAATATGGAACGCTGTTAAGCGAAATAAAACCAAGTGTGAAAAGGTAATAATTTTTTGAAACAATTTGTTTCTAATTTATTATTAGATTAAAACCAATATTTTTAGCTTTTCCAATTTTTTTATTTGACCAGCGACCGGGTTTCGTCGTTACCGACATCATCAGACTGGTCTGTCATCACCAGTCTGATGATGTCGGTAACGACGAAACCCGGTCGCTGGTCAAATAAAAAAAGTGGAAAAGCTAAAAATATTGGTTTTAATCTAATAATAAATTAAAAATGCAATTCCATCACGAAGTGTCAGTGGATAATATAAATCTATTAAAAAAACAATTTGTTTCATTTCAGTGGCATGTATGTAGATACTAAATAAATTATAATTTTTAAAATGGATAGATACAAAAAGTGACTGCCGAATGAATTTTTCTTGTAACCCTTATCCGCATCCAATGGTGCATAGAGCACTGCATCGTGTCAAAGTTGTGCTATCTCGATCGATACTTACATGAAGGTAAGGTGAGCACTTCTGCACTTCAGGGACCAGTCCAGCGTAGTATTAAATAAATATTGGAGTATTATTTTTTGACATCTCATCAAAGATGAAGAAGAATATGGAAGTCTGGGCATTTACGGGGCTGACGACCGTTATAGGCTGGTTTAAGTAATCATTTTACACACGTGTAACATTCACCAATTCTACTCATTATTGACAACCACACCACTCAAATTCTTAGAAGTTCTATATATATGAACCAATTCAGAAACATTGTTATTGAATCACTAGAACTTTACTAGAGACATCTATTGGTGAGATGAAAAGAAGCTTTTTGCTGAGCAGAAACTCTTATATCAGTATGTGAGGTCCGAATCCTGCATTATAATCACATACACGAGAAACGCCAGAAAATATAATTTCCATTTTTATTATTTAAGCTTATGATTTGACCAGATAATTTATTTACAACATTTTGAGTGTGTATATAAATATAAATATTGAAAAAAAGCTGCTTGGTTCTGTATTGCTCAACTCCGGCCATATGTACCTAAGTGTGTTTCATTATGTTATCAGTGTCAGGCTATCGTACGTTTCTTGTTACTAAGACAGTTGACATTGACATTGAATATTGTTTTGAATGAAGCAATATTTAAAATTATTTTTATTAAGTTGACCTGGAACCACATATCGGCCTTAAGAGGTCATATTATCCCATTTTTAATTACCTGTGATTAGAATTTAATCACAAATGACTTAATGTTGATTAAAAGTTTACTTGAACTTGGGAAGGGTATCGTATTTATGATAACATACTCTATGTATATATATATATTTTTTTAAAACAAATGTCTGAAAATTAAATTATTTTATTCGTCGTTTTTATTAACATAATTCTTTACTACTGCCATAATTAAGCCGTTTCCCTACAGAGATAGACAATAATGATGGAACGCCTGCTAATAATTGAAAATATCTATTTTTTATATTACGAAGTGGTGCTGTGGCGTAGTTGGGTAGACGCTCGACTACGAAACTGGCGTAGAGGGTTTGATTCCCGCCAATCGCAAATTGATTTTTTTTTAGAGATTTTTTTTTCTTTTGGTCTGGGTGTTTGGGATGTATTTTGTATCAACCTTCCGTATCCTCACCTGCATCTTCGTGCTATCTTACCTGCAGACAAACCTCTAAAAACAGGCGGGTCACACCTTTAAAATAATGTATACTTGTCTAATTCTTTGCACTCTTGTTTGAAACAGTACAGTATTAAAAAATTATACCGCATGCAAGGCGATTTTGTTTATGTTAATATATTGCGTTTTTTATGCTACTGATATTGCTATGAAAAGATTTAACTGAAATAAATAAATTGGGACGATATGTCACGTAATTGTCACAGTAAATTTTGAGTAGTTCGAAATAAAATAAATTTTGATTAGAAGTTCATGTTGCTGGTTATGAAGAATTTTCGACAATAGATAATAGTTTTCTATTTCTTGAATGTTTTTCGCAGAGACTTTGGCACATTTTATAAAATAACTTTGTTTTAACTACGTTTTATTAATACTTATATATTTTCCAACCGGTTTCGACAAGAACCTTGTCATCCTCAGGGTTTATGTACTGATTCTAAAATATTGAAATACTCATAGTTAGGTTTTAGTACCCGTCCCTTACAATACCAAAAACCTCCACGCACTCCGTACACCATATGAAAATGTCATTTAAAAAAACGGGAAAAACTCCAAAATGTTGCTTTTAATTGAGCATTGCGCAGCGAATGCAAAGTTGTTTTAATTAATAAAGTTTAATAATTTTCTAAGCCACGATGATTTTTTCTTAAGAATATTAACTTTTGCACTGTTGATTAAAACAGTATTACATTACATAATTACGTTGCGTACAGGTCAATTTTGTTTACAATAATGTATTATGTTCTTTATGTCACCGATTTTGTTGCGCAAAAAGTTTTTAACTTAAATAAATTATGAATTTAAATTATCAAAAGAAAATACTACTAAATTATTAAGAGAACTCATTTACGAATTTTGGATTGCCTCACATGTAAAAGATGCTTATATGTAGTCAAGATGTATTGAGTTACGATATTTACGACGACCTATTATTATTTTATTTATTTATTTAATATAGTTACAAAAATATTATAATTTAAATAATTTTCTAGACATTTCTACTTTGAATATATGAAATACTAGTTACGCTGTTCCTCTCCAATAAAAAGACTAAGCTCTTGTGCTTGGAGAGGAACATACCCTCATTGTTTATTGTTTATACTTATTTATGATATAATGTTTTTTTTTCTTTGTATTATTTATTTTGTGCGTTTTTTCCGATCTGTTCACATTGTATAAAATGAATTAATTTAATTTAAGAATTTTAATATCTCCTATTTTTTATATCTGTAGGAAGGTTATTTAATTTGGTTCCCAAATATTTGAAGTTCTGTTGAAATTTATGTATTAATTTTTAAATCAAACCCAGATTTTTTTGAGTCTACTAAGTTGTATTTTATTCACAAAAACACAAAAAACATATTGTGATAATTGTTTCGCCTAGTTATGGCTTTTTCAAACGAATGTCTGTTGAAATTGTTTGGTATTGCATTTTGCTATTGTAAAATCATTTTGGAATCTCAAACATAAACTTTTCTTTAAGTTCAAATATTTGTTACCCTAAAATTCTTGAAGAATTGCTGTTTTTTTTTAAGAAAATGGTTTTCACTATAGGGATTTGGAATGTTGAAAATCCTATTTGTACGAGTTTTCTTGATATTCCACATACAATACATAGATCGTCATATGTTTTCATCATGCATTCAGACAAAGTGCATCCAAAGATTTGGATCTGCATACGTAGATGCAAGGGAAACCAAATCAAATGGTATATTGTTCATACTGTGGTACGGAATACCTTTGGTAAATGTTCAATACGTACCTAAGTGGATTACATTCACACGGAATCACATATAATTTGTAAAGTACATTGTAATCCAATATTTCCTTCAGTATCTAACGGGATTATTGTATTACCAGGATGCTATATATAGTATTTACGTATTTATTAGAACAAGGTGCAAGGTTAGTGGGTCATTATTAATATATACTACTACTATGTTCTACTAACGTCACGCCCCCGTGGGGGTTGGCAGAGATGATAAAACGCCATTCTCTTCTGTCCTGACATACTCTCCGCGCTTCCTTTACATCCATATATCTAGTCACACCAAACGACCAAAGACTAACAAATTCATGGATGTACAATATTTTAAGTGTATCCAAATACTTGTTCACAAAATCTGGATTATCTCCAATTACAGGAGTTATTTTCAATTTTTTTTACATCTCATCAAAGATGAAGAGGAATATGGAAGTCTGGGCATTTACGGGGCTGACGACCGTCATAGGCTGAATACTTGTTCACAAAATCTGGATTATCTCCAATTATAGAATACTTGTTCACAAAATCTGGATTATCTCCATTTACAGAATACTTGTTCACAAAATCTGGATTATCTCCAATTACAGCCTATGACGGTCGTCAGCCCCATAAATGCCCAGACTTCCATATTCTTCATCATCTTTGATGAGATGTCAAAAAAACAAAAAATTCACGGATGCTTCACAAACAGTCTACAAAGACGATAAGTTGGGATGGAGCCAGGAAGAAGAAGAAGTCTGTTGAAGGTGTACAAAGAAGGTGCATTTTTCAGGAGGTTCTGTAATTTATTTCAAAGTTTGAATGTAGTTTTTCATAGTAGAATGGCTGAAAAATAGTGTGTAATGTAGAATGATGGAAAATGTCTCCTAAGAAGTGAATAAGCTTATTTATTTATTTATTTATTTAAACTTCGTGTACAGAAAATGAATAAGTACATTGGCGGGATTATTACTAAAAAGCAATATCTCCCAAATATCCAAACATAGACTAGTGATATTGATCAAAAAGTTTGATACCAAATATAGCTGTTTGCAATCAGAGGTTAGATCGTATTTGAACATTTAAAAAAAAAAACATAAATTACAAATTGACATTTAAAAAACACAGATTACAAAAGATGATAATAAGAAAGGCAAAGGAAAAAGGGAGTTTAGGGAGGCAGAGGGAAAAAAACTAAGGGAGGAGGTTTGATGGACAGTTAGGATTCTAATGATAAATAGTTATGTCTCAGACGTTTCATAAAAATCATTAGAGAAGGTGCATTTTTTACGCGGAGCGGTAATTCATTCCATAGTCTGGCCGATTGGACAGAGAAGGAATTACTCAAGAATGATGTGTTATGGCGAGGAATGGAAAGTGATCTTCCTTGGGAAGAACGAAGAATGACTATGATCAGAAAAAATAAATGAACCTCTCAACAAGAGACTGTAGAGAATTTTACGAAAAGAGAGAATGCTGTAATTATTCTTGTTAGAATTAAATCTATTTTTTAACGTATAATTTAACAAATAATCAGTTGAATGTCTTATTTCAATGTCAACGGTGTCAAAGTAGCATAATTATATTTCAGATAATTTAATTGTTATGTATGAATCTGAGTTGTCACGTGAAATTGTGTGGTATCGGATGATTTTTTTAAGGCGTCAACATTATACTAAGTAAGTACGTTTATTGCAAAATATTTAACGACGGAAAAAGGTAAAATGAATTAATTTCATACTGTTTAGATTGTACTATCTGCATTGTTCAATAAAATTCTGTTTTCTGCCTTCAGAGGTCAAATAAATCGCCAACAGATACACCAATACTTGTTATTGAACAAAAGGCATATCAATAAAATGGAAATAAATTGATAATTCGGCGGAAGTTGCGATTATTCGCCGATATAAATAGTGGACGCGCAGAGTGAATCTTTAGTTAGTGGAAGACCATTAATTCAACAGCTCTGATCTTCTAGAACTATTTGTAAACCCGAATCTTCAAAATGGCTCCAGTCTACAAGTTCACTTACTATGACTTCATGGGAACCTCCGAATCCATCCGGTACATGCTTACCTATGGAGGAGTCAACTTTGAAAACGTTATCGTGAACTACAAGACCACCTGGCCGACAGTGAAGCTGAGTAAGAATATTTTTTTTCTTTAAAATAATGTTATTTTTATTTCATTAAGTCCTGGCATAAATTTCTTCTTGTAAGCTCCCAGAGACTTTCAGGGTTCTTCAAAAATTCAGAAAAATTAATCCAATATTCTAACTGTTCTACAAATATGTATCTTTTTACCTACCGTATTTTTCTTTGTTTATTCATTAGACTTAGTTGTTACATTGTAAAATGTTGTTTTAGTTCATTGTTGAAATATGTATACAACTTTGAATCGAATCCGAATGTTCGTAAATAGTAGCATTAATTATGAACTATAAAAGAGAGATACAGAAGTTATAATATTTGTTATAATATTTTTATTACAAAATAAGTATCTCATTGTTTGCTTCGATTTCTGTTTTAAACCATAACACAATAATTGCCAAACTTACTGTTTTTTGGTACAGAATAAGATTTCTATTTCAAATCTTGAATAATCGTGTATTTTTTCAAATGATTATTGAAAAATTGTATTAGTTGAAATAATTGATGTCATTCTTGTTCCCAAGTTTTTGACTTAATTGAAATGTTGTCTAGACACAAACGGATGATGTTTTGTCAGATGGATAAACGTACAAGACATCCAGATTAAGCGAGAGCAACAATGACTAAAGAGGCATTCTATTGCTTTTAGAACTTATGGTTTTATCGAGGAAGCACTTAGCCTCAATCCTAAGACAAACATCATGGTAGATGTCATTTCTTGTACTTCCAGACGTGCCATTCCAAAAGCTGCCCATGCTGGAGTATGACGGTAAAGTGCTGAACCAGCCTCTTGCCATCGCTCGCTTCTTGGGAAAGAAGTTAAACCTCTTCGGCACTGATGATATCACCAACGCGCAGATGGATACCGTTGCTGAGACCATCTATGAGTTCTGGCACAGTAAGTCGAATTGCATGCTAAAAAGAAGCCAATAATTTCGTAAATAATATTAATGCTTATTTTTTCGCTTGAATTAAATGACCGCTCAGAGATCGACTAAACTACTGTTGATCTTTGGTCTTGCTTCTGTGAGTGCGAGTGTCTCTTGAGAGTAATTGTCCTTGGCCTGGCAGCTCTAAACAGTGTCTCGATGGTTCTGATCCCCGTCCAATCTCGTATATTCCTAATTCTCTGCTCAGAACTCGATCAAACTAATGTTGATGTCCAACTTTTGATATTTACTAATAAATATCAAATATAGAGAATACCATATTTTTGGGTGTAAAAAGTTTTGGTACATGATTCATAAATTTATTTTAATACTGAAATAAAAATATTCAAATCTAAAACTAAATTAGTTGAAATTAGTCTAAAAAATTGATACAATAATTGAAAACTGATTTGGTCATTTGTCGTCTGCAAGAGATTTTTTGATGTACAATAAAAAAAAACAGCAATCATTTTCTAGTTTGACAAATAAATTGTAAGTAACGTTGTCGTGATTCAATTGCGGAGTATTTCAAAATGTTTTTTTTTTTCATAAACAGAGGTTTTCGAATACTACCGTGAGACTGACACCACCAGGAAACTCCAATACAGAAAGGCTCTGGAAACCGAAATTTGTCCCATCTACCTGACCCGTATGGAGAAAATGGTGGAGTCTAACAGTGGATATTTCTTTGGAAAGGTAAGAGCAAATTAAAATATTTAATTCAATTACACTACTTAAGTTAGAAAGTGTCCTTCCCTAACCTGAAGGCCCTGATCTCCCGCAGTAGACGATTGCACATTTTTGAGACGAGAGATTACATATTTTAAGTCTATCTGAATATCATCCATTGAATTGAGATATTTCCCTTCTTTCTTTCTTTTTGTTTTCGCTGTAAAACGGGTTTATTATCCCTAATGAATATTTAGATTGATTTAATGAGACAGTTTTCTATGTCTGTTGTTTTTTCCAATATTTAACCTTTGTTACATTTTAATGCTCGTGTATTATTTTTCGAACGCCCTAAAGTCTTTTCTGGTTCGAACGACCAACATGAGTTTGTAAATTTCAAACTAAAATCTTACAATCCGTTTCTACTTAGGGTGAATGTTTCCTTCGTTGCACTCCACTCCTTACGGTTTTGGCCTTACTTCAGTCACTCCCTTCCAGTAATATTAGCCATAGCATATCATTTACCATTTGGTTTTTTTAGCGATTTACGTTTCTGTATCAAGTTCTAGTTTTTTCTAATGTTTCCAAAATAAAATATTTTATGCTATGAGTTCTTTGTTTTGCTAGTACAAAACACTAGCATTCCTATTTTTAGGTCTTATTATATACACAAATTCGTTTTTTTTGCTCAACCTTTTTTTGTTACCTATTTTGTGTTAAATCATTAAAAAATACTTCATACCTCACTTCATCTTCTTTTGGTGCCATTCTCTCAAATTCTTCAGTCAAGGGGTTTATTTTACTGAAGATCTTTGAACTCTTTAGATCATTTCCTGTATTCTTGATTGTACTTTCAACTACATGTGATATGGATGAAATAAAAGTGTGTTAAAAAGCTTAGGAGCTTCACTGTCTTTTTTTGACATCGTGGAATCTAAAAGCTTCCTTTTCTTCCAGCTTACCTGGATTGACTTCTTTTTCGTTGGCATCGTCGAATCCACCATCGCCATGTGGGGAGTCGACTTCCTCCAGGGCAAGTACGTCCACTTGTACCAGCTCATGCAGAAGATTCAGAGCCTTCCAGCCATCAAGGCCTACATCACCAAGAGGCCAGACTACGACCATTAATTGCTGACGACGAGATTATACAAGGCTTAAAAGACACCGCTTGCCGCCTAAATAAGAACCTAACATAACGACCGACTATCAAATATTAACTTGATCAAATAGACACAAATACGTCAGAACTAAATGTACTCTTACACAATGTAAAGAACTGTATATATATATATATATATATATATATATATATATATATATATATATATATATATATATATATATATATATATATATATATATATATATATATATATATATATATATATATATATATATATATATATATATATATATATATATATTTATATATATATATATATTTATATATATATATATATATATATATATATATATATATATGTATATATATATATATATGTATATATATATAGACATAGACGGTTACAAACTCAGTTTTTGTCCAATATTTATATATACTTATGTATATTTTCATATATTTACGTATACCATCAATTGTAATACGTTTTCTTGTTTATTACATTTGGAGGTTCAAAACATGCATATATACGAAT
Source organism: Brachycentrus maculatus (assembly GCF_059751285.1). Lineage (NCBI taxonomy): Eukaryota > Metazoa > Arthropoda > Insecta > Trichoptera > Brachycentridae > Brachycentrus > Brachycentrus maculatus. The sequence continues at coordinate 252,875 of NW_028281066.1, read as the reverse complement.
TATTGTGCTTTATATTTCTGAAATGTAAAATACGTCTGCTAGTTTACACAGGAGAGAGAAAAAACTGTTGCCAACGAAAACAAATAATGTATAACATAATTTTACATCACACGTTGTCTCTGATTTTGGTAAAAAGACAGTCTTTTGGTCATGATACAGGTTTCATTTGTTGTTCAATTTCAAATTAGACAAAAAAAAATCGTAATAAATTTCTGGAATTCATTTTTGTGTTTAATTTTTTCAATTATGTTTTTTGTTTGTTTTATCGACATGACTGAAAACAAAGTCAATCCAACTCATGAACTATTTTTAAGTATTCATCACAAAACATTTAGCGTCACCTTCAACCGAGAAACGACTGGTCATATGACGTCCATATACCTTTTTCACTAGACTTCTTCAACTTTTTGTTGAGACAATGCTTCAGCCCATTCAGGTTTCGGAACTCCTGAGTTTTTTGGCCAAACGCTCAATCACTGTTCATCGCCACCCACCCTACTCACCTGATCTCGCTCTTTCTGACTTCTCCTTGTTCTCCAAACTCAAAAATCTTTTGAAAGGAAAAAGATTTGAGACGAGATTAAGGCAAAAGCGTTCCAGGACTGTTTCTAAAAGTGGAAACACTGTTGAGATAAGTGTGTGCGTCAGGGAGGTGACCACTTTGAAGTATACCCAGACATGTAATTTCTAAATTAAGTTCATTCTATTTTATGATGTCAGTCTACGTATTAATTGAACAGCCCTCTTACATATTAATATAAAAAAAAATAAAGAATACCATTCCAACCGAAGAAGTAGCAGTTAGCTATCAGTCACATAAGTACAAAAATATTATTAACCTTTCCCTTCCGGTGCAAATAAAACGCAAGTCCCGGTGTTGGGTAGTCACTTCACAACAAAAAGTTAGTGATTTTAAATCGGAAAAATACGGAAATTCATAGCTAATCCCCTTAATTAATTATAAATGTAGTAAAAAATTATAATAATTTTGATTTAATTGCTGAAAATCATTAAAAAACCATCTGGCAACGCTCACGGAACAAGCATAGGTCCACTCTTGTCAAAAGCTCAAGAGCTACTGCCCGCTACTTCACTAGCAAGCCAGAGCCAGAGAACATTGAGCTTTGAGCTCCTCACGCTTGCACAGTGTAAGTATGAAAGAGTGAGATGCGAATATAGTTGCGTTTCCCGTGCACTCTAGTTCCAAATTTGATTTTTCTCAAATTTGTTTCCGACATTCACAAAATACCTACGATGTACCCGATTAATTCTGATTTTTATTAATATTATTTTTTAAATCAATGCGTAAATATGTAATGGAGGAATACCTAAAATCTTAGCCTTGTATTTGCTATGTTTATAAAGTTATTATGGTTATTAGAAGCAATGTGTACCAGCTACACAACACCGGGAAGGGAAGGTTAAATGAAAAAAAAAAGTAACTCTGTATTCATCTAATGAGGCATCCACATTGGACCACTAGCCATAGAGCCAATTATGTGAATTTTTTGGCTGGATGATAAATTCGAAATTCTCACATGAAAAATATGAGCTCTCATAGTATTTCTAATGTCCCCATCACTTTAGCTGTCTCTTAATACAAAGAGCACCCTCCGTTCATCCCTCCGTCCCTGGCTGTGCGTCGATTTGTCAACATGGCTGATAACTCGTCCGTCGGTGGAAAGTTGCCACACTCTCCGTGTGATGACTTGATGAGAATGTGTGACGCAAGACTTATCTTTCTACAATCTTCCGGAGCCCTTATACCAGGGCCCGATCTAGTCAATTAAAAAAACATATTAAATATTTAATAACATTTTTACTTGGTAAGTATTATTATTTCTTAATAATGGTATTTTTTTAAATTAAAAAAAAAAAATTCAATTTAAAATTTTTTTATTTTATTTTTTATTTGTATACATTTATTTAAATCACAATTTATACATATTTAGAATATTTTTTTGCAGATACCCACCAAGCCTTGTGTGTTTGTGTGTCTTGTCGGTGGAGTTCTTTTTTAATACATTTTTATTGTTTTTAACGATTTTAACCTAATATAGACACAAAAAAGAGAAAAAAATAAAAACATAAACATTTTACAATTTTCATAAAATTAACACTTGATCATTTACCCATTCCGTTATTTTGCCTTTGTTCCATATTTTATTTTGACCTCTAACATCCGTCGGCAACAAATAAAAAATGTTTGGAACGATATATTGCACTGTTCGACTCCCATATTTATTGTTAATTCTTGGGAATACTTATGCTAATCTTACTAATAATATTAAATAATAAAACCCTTATCCGCACCCCAATGGTGCATAGGGCACTGCGTCATATAAACGCAGTGTCATAATGGTCGTTAAACATGAAGGAAAGGTGAGTAGCCTTCCGCTTCAGGTAATAGTGAATAAATATTTCAGTGAAAAATTCACTTTTATTTATTTGACCCCCCCTGGGAATCGAACCTAGGACCTCCAGAACGGTAGCCGAGCGTGCTGACCATTACACTACGGAGATGGTATTTACTAGGTAAAACTTAAATTAAAAATGTATAGATTTAACCTCAAAGTGACTGCCGAATCAATAATGGAATTACATCTAGAATTGTTAATATTTACTATTAAAATGTAACTTTGTTTTTAAATCACTTTAAATATTTAATTATAACTTAATTATGATGTTTTCTTCTTCTTTATCAAGACTGATTAATACTTAAGTAATTATAAAATATTTATCGTAATTTTAAAACAAAGTTATATTCTAATTGTATTATACAAATATTAAATTTTGTATATTAAAACATTGATAACTTTTTGTTATGGTAATAAAACACCTTGTCATTCATCGTTTACTTTGTGTATTACCACGGTAATCATGAATAAGTGTTAATAAAAGTGGTATTACACAAAGTGAACAATGGATGATAAGGAGTGTTTTATTTAAATATTTGATTAAATGTAATAGAAATTCTGAAAAGGGATATGAAACACTATTTTTTTAATCCAATTTTTCTCCTAGATCGGGCCTGTCTTCTCCTGTCTAAAAACGAAAACAAACGAGGGGACGGGTTTCATTTGTTTTCTTTTGGATCTTGGAGGAGATATCAGCAATGAAATATGACGTTTTAAAGGGACCCAACTCAGAAAGTCACGTGGGGCCGTAATGCTATCGGGAGATCTGTCAGGCGAACAGGGGAGACGGGAGAGTGAAGAATAGCCGCAGTTTAGTGGTTAGTTCGGCGTCAGAGACGAAATATTGAGACTGAAAATGAGGATGAAAAACTCGAAGTAACGCCATTTTGAAATAGGCTTGAACACTTTTTGCTTTTATAGAATAAAATAACAACTATGTAATTTTTTCCACATTAATTTTATTTGAGCAGCTACTGGATTTCGTCGTAACCAACTTTCATCATCAACTTTTTTTTTCGTATTTTCAACACCCTCTAAAAAATGTTTTGGGGGTGTTCCTCGTATTATGGACCAGGGCTGCTTCATTCAGTGACTGAGATGATGAATAGCGAGAAGTATCACCCAATTCTACTGGAAAAGATACTATCAGAGATACAAAAATGAAGGTCAAATGGTAATGGAATATTTCAGCACGATTTAACACCCTGCCACAAATCAAAAAAATGAATGAATATTTCACACTAAAACAATGAACTGTGTTGGACTGGTCAAGAATTTTGCCAGACATAAACCTAATTGAAAACCTACCGGCAATCTGTAAGAATCGGCTCTCCAAAATTGATTGCACTACGATGGAAAAGCTTATTTTGTCAGGTATGGTTTCAAGACGAAAAAATGGCATCCACGTGCAAAACCTTATATAATAGATGCCAAAAAGAGTAAAATATTTTAATCATATTAAATATTAATCTGTGAAATTTAAACAAAAGATTTTATAAAACTTTTTACGAAAATACAACAAAAAAAGTTTTGTTTCAATTAATCTGTTCGATACTATACAATATTTTTTGAATTTTCAGTAATATTATTATGTATTTTCCAATAAGTAGTTCATAAAAAACTATTTATAAAATAATTATCAAGTTATTGACAATAATATTGGTGGATAAATATAAATGTAGCATTTGACTCTTTGATATTTTTTTAATCATTAAAATACGTGGAAATAACACATTGGTACAATTAAAAAAAAAAATCAATAACCTGATATGATTAAATATTTTTTCCATAGTTGTCAAGTGAACTAATAACGAAAACAGATTTATTTTGTTATCAATATTTTATTTATTAAACGCAAAGTAAGTTTAAAACTAAAATTAAATATATTCATGAATCATTGGTTTTTAATCTGACTGAAATGTGCTTATAGTGAAACCTCTCATTACGTCTTCCCATTTAAAGTTGTTTCGATATAAGGAAACTATTGAAGGCTCATACCACAGTTAACATACTTTGTGGTAACGTAGTATAGAATTAAAAGTTCCAAAACGGAGAAACACATCAAACTAAAATTAAATATATTCATGAATAATTGAAATTTAATCTGACTGTAATGTACTTACAGTAAAACCTCTCATTACGTTATCCATTTAAAGTTTTTTCGTATAAGGAAAATTTTCTGAAACTTATACTACAATTTATGCACTTTGTGGTAACGTACATAAAACTGTAAGATCCAAGACACACTTCAAACACATACCCCATTTGTTCAAAAGAACTTTGATTGTTATGCAATAAAGTTGTACAAACGCTTCAATTACCTATAAAGTCATTAAAACTCGAAACTAGATATAAAAAGAGACAGTCATAACTTGATAATGAAAGTGGGTAGATCTGAAAAAGATAGTTATTTGGTATTTGGTATTGTCGCATGTGATTTCATATCATAATCAATTTCCTATTATTTTTAAGTTTTATTTAGTAAATACAATTTTAAATACGAATTTGAAAGTTTAACTTAGTAATTTCTTAAATATTTTGTCAAATATTTTTTGGTAAATAATGATGCTAATCTTCTCTTAAGGGTGTACTCGCTAACATACAATTCAGTACGCGACCGGCTGTGCGAAGAGCCAGGGGCTTGTCCGCGCACATTTTTTTATAATATAATACCATAAATCTAGGAGTGTATTTGAATTTAGTTATTACAATATGTAGAGAAAACATTTTAATCATTTTTATAACTCCTTACCTTTCAATAACTCTTTTCTTTCAAAACCATATATTTATTTCGAAGAAATTTTTTTTTGTTTCAATACAAAAATATTTTTTTAAGCAAAAAATGCAATAACGTTAAATGTTACCTGGGTTTAAAGAAAATTAAGATGAGGGCTATCGATTATCCCGCCTTAAAGAAACAATTAATACATTTTGTGTCGTACAATTTTCATACTCACATTTTTTAAAATTTTTTGTTTATTTAAGATATGAATTGCATTTATTATTAACTTTGCTTATTATGTTCAAGGTTTATATATCATTAAATGGATATTTGTTTCTTTTAACTAAAAAAATGTTTTATTTTAATCTGTGTTGGGAACAGGAGGAATAATCTAGTGTGGGCCAATCAGGAACTTTTAAGAATTTGCTCATTCCTAGGAGCAAACCACGTAAAACTTCTCAGAAGACGGCGGACTGTTGACTATCATCAGCAGACCTTCCGTTCCACTAGAAGAGGGTTTGGCATTTTGTGTCTTAGCTTGGTTTATAGTACCAAAATCCTTGACTATTTTTATCATGTATGATACCATCATGCTCAGATTGCAATCGTCAGAGAATTAAGGAGATTAAACACTACAAATTTATAAGAAAATAAATGACACATATGAGTTTAGATTTGCCATATTTCTTCTTTTAGAAATACGAGCTTATTTGAAATACTTAGGTAGTAGTTTTTAACCGGTGCTTCGCGAGCTTGTTGCAAGTGTGCAAAGCCAAAATTTCATGTTGGCTCATTTACTGTGGGGTTTGAGTTACAAATATCAAGAAGAACAATTAATTAGTCCATCAACAGGTCGTACTATTAAAATATAATTCTCAGAAATATCCCTAGATGAGTTTTGGATTTTTTTCAAGACGAATACCTAGCTCTCTCCACAAGGGCACTGAAAATTTTACTACAGTTTTCAGCCTCATATTTGTGTGACTAGGTTTCTCGACATTAATCAATATTAAAACGAAGAAACGCGAAAGGCTTAGCAATTAAGATGATGAAATGAGAGTAGCTATATAAATACTATACCTAATATCGCTGAAATTTGTAAAAGCTGACAAGCTCAGGTATCACATTAAATAATTTACGACCCAAAAAGTTTCATTGAAGTTTTTATGTATTTTTTTAATGAATGTGATTTTTAACTTGTCTGGTTATCTTTGGATGTTTTTTTGAATCTTTATTATTAATCTTTATTGTTGTACCGCAAATTTTCCTTATGGTCAAAAGTGCTCCCGGACTCTGAAAAGGTTCAGAACTAGTGGTGTAAGGTAATGAATGTGGAATTGTTTAATTGGAGTTTTTTTATAACGTAACTATTTTTTGTTAATGTAATGTGATGTTTATTATTGTTAATGTAACTATTGTTTATTATATCATTTTTTATAAGTAAGCTGTACACTTCCCGAATAAGTAAAAAAAATATTCCGCAATCAATTACCGGCTACACTCTTATCTTATCAATGTCAACAAAGCTCACCTAAAGTTCTGGTATATTTATTTTACTAAGCAAATATATATGATTAACACGGTAAACCGACAAATAAAATTTAGTAAAAAATCGACCGTAACGAGGATATCCTTATCGCGATAATCTTGGAAAGATAATTTACATTAAAAGCTTAAATTTACTCAAATAAATATGATTTTTGTAAAATCCGTTGATTTATACAAATCTTATCACAAAATCTTAATCTCTTTTTATGCTTGAAAATTATTTTAACCTCTTTCATTTTCCAATCACGTTATTTTTCAAACGGATCGATATCTTTATTTCAAGTATGTTTACTTTTATGTTTCAATACCAGCCTTCAAAGGGAATTGGGAGTGCGTTTAGGACTCGCAGGGTCCGCATTCGACAGTATGAAGGCTGTCTGGAGATCGGATTTACACTCGGTGAAGACCAAATGTCACCTATACAATGCCTGCATTACACCTATTCTCTTATACGACTGTATAGGATTTTAGGCGTGCGGTGGGGACTTAGTTTGACTTAGTAAGGAATGAAAAGATAAGACGTAGGACGCAGCAACTCTTTGTTACAACTGTCGTCAAGAGAAGGTGATTCAGATGGCTAGGTAGAATTGCAATTGCTATTGGTAGAATTCCATTTTGAATTGTTGGGTAATATATCCAAAAATTAAACACGTTTTTATGATTGAATTCTACTTTATTTACATATACTTTTATGATAATATGTGCGTTTCGTCTTATTATGACATTATAAAACACTATCAAACACATCATGTTTGATAATATCTTAATAAGACGAAACGCGTCATATATGAAAATATAAATACGTTTATTGGATTGAATTCTACTTTTATTTACACACATATATATATATATATATATATATATATATATATATATATATATATATATATATATATATATATATATATATATATTATATATATATATATATATTTATATATATATATATATATATATATATATATATATATATATATATATATATATATATAAATATAATAATTATGTAAATAAAAGTAGAATTCAATCCAATAAACATGTTTAATTTTAGATATTACCCAACAATGTATGGATAATTTCTGGCACGAACGCACCCTAAAAATTTGTATCGATTTCGTAAAAAAATGGAATTAAATGTAACCCACACTTGGTATCTTATCTTCGTAAAAAATATATATATCTCCTTTATCTATACAAACCTGCCAACTAAATTTATTAGTAAGTCTAGTCTGATCTAGAATTTCGTCCGCCACGGTAGTTCTACCTCCCTAAAGTGTCACCATGCCTACCTACAAGCTCAAGTACTTCAACGTCAAGGGACTCTCCGAGCCCATAAGGTACATTTTCGCATTCGCCGGCGTGGAGTTTGAAGACATCAGGATTTCCAAGGAAGAATGGATGTCGCAGAAGAATGGTAAGCGATTTTATGCCTTATAAATAAATTGTGGTAAACATTTGGAAATACCCCGTTTTACGTTACCTCTCGATACGTCGTTTTGCGATGACATTAACTCGGCTGTCCAAACTCAAAACACAGTAAGGGACATTTTTAGTGGTATGTTTTTTTGCATTTTTGTACTAAGTAGAATCTACTTAATTGAATAATATTTAAATTAACTAACTAACGAACTATCGCGCCGCTTCCGCAGGAGTAGACAGAGAGAATATAAGACCACACCAATCTGTCTTTACAAAGTTGAGCAATATTTTTTTAGTAAAAAATACGCTATGGATAACTTAACAACGTATGGAAGAATAATAAAATAAAAACTTAATAATGAAGACAGGTAATTTAAGATAAATAAATAAACTTTTAGTAAACCAAGAAGAAGAAAATAAGAGTACGTCAATAAAATTAAAATAATATAAGTTGCTAACGACTAGTAAGGCGTAAGGGCGTTTGTCCACTACACGGAATTAAACGGAATGTTACCGTCCAGTACGTCAGTTAGCGTTTTTAAATGATGATTGGCTTGGATTGGCTTGTGCTTTTGCCCACTTTTCTTCGGATCGGAGCTCTTGATCGGTGCGTGAACACGTTGCGCGTAAATTCCATCACGCTTAACTGCCGTAGTCGTTTTTATTTAAGTAAGTATTTCATAAAAAATATGCCCCTTTTGCTGGGATATAGTACATTTTCTAGGCATTCCGAAAACATGCACAACTGAAAATTGACGATTTTTGATTTATGACGTTCTTGAAAGGAGTGTGCGATTTCTCCATAGATAATTCTGTTAATCCTCTCTTAAAATTGTCATTTTATTTGATACTTAATTTACAAAATAAAAGCATTTTTTCTTAAGAAATGAATTATTGCTAATCTTAACTTTCACACACTCAACATCAGACTCACCTCTTCAAACATTTGACTTTTTTGTAAGCCCTGGCAGTCTGATAATGTCACTGGAACGACGAAACCGGTGATATGTCAGAAAAAACAAGTGGATTAAAGTATCAATAAGTTTAACTTGTTGTATATACTTGATTTGATAAGATACCAATTTTTGGGACGTAAATAAAAATTGTTGCTAGGGTACTTAAAAATATTAATAAATGTTTTTATCAGTTACCAAGTCTCGTATCATTTGTTTAAATAAGTAATCCACCAGTTTCAAGCACACTTTATCATATGTTGCGAGCAGTGGCGTGCACTGAGTTTTTAATCAGGGTAGGGGGGGTTTTTTCCATGTAAGGGCGTTTGTGCACTATACGGAATTTTCCGTCCGGCACTTCAGTTTGCGTGATAAAACGATGATAAGCTTGGATCGGCTTGTGCTTTTGTCCATCTTTCTTCGGTTCGGTGCTCTTGATCGGTGCGTGAACACGTCGTAGTCTTTTAACGTAACTGACGCTTTTATTTTTCAAAACCGGACTGCCAGACGGTGAAATTCCGTGTAGTGCACAAGCGGCTTTAGAGCGCTCCATATTGTATAAAACATAAAAAATGCAAATATTGATTTTATTAAATTTTTTTATTTTATTCATTAAATTTTAATAATAAGTACTCTATGTATTAATTTTAAATCAAACACAGATTTTTTGAGTCTACTAAGTAGTATTTTATTAACAAAAAACACATAAAAAATTATATTGTGACAATTGTTTCGCCTTGTTAGGGCATTATCAAACGAATGTTTGATTTAAAATGAATACATAAATTAAAATGGAGTTCTACAAATTAAACGCCAAGTCAATAAATAAGTACTCTAGACTGGTACCTGAAACGTAGGACTGATCACCTTGTCTTCGTGAAGTTAAGGATAAAATTAACATTGGGTCGACCTTATGCAGTACCCTATGCACCATTCAGTGGAAACAAGGGTCAGAATTGAAAATCATATAAAAAAATCAATAAACGTTACAACATAATTTATTACGTAAAACCTTATTTTTGTAAGTAATCAAATAACCATTAGGTGGAATAGGATGATAATAGAATGAAGGACATTTATGTATGTACTCGTATACACACTACACACGTGAACTCAAGTTTTGTATGTAACAAATGGATTACCATAGCTACAAAATCGTACACACAACCAAATACCTTGACATTTTTAAGTAATGTCGAATATGACGTGTTACATAGTTACAGTATGATATACATATCGCTCACTCCTTTCAAGAACGTCATAAATCAAAAAACTTGATTTTTCGGGAAAACGTTTTTAAAGTTTAAAAATATAATACAATGCATTAAAAATAAATATCAAGCCACTTATTGAGCTTTTTACTGTGCAACAGATCTTTTTAGGTAAAACCTGAAGGTTTTTTCTCCATCTGAAAAATATATAGTACATTTAAAAAAACAATTAAACAATACCTTTTCTTCAAAATGCAAGAACAACACTTTCTGCCCTGTAGCGGGTAAATATTAAGTTAAAAATATGCCTCTTTTGCTGGGATATAGTACATTTTCTGGGCATTCCGAAAACATGCACAACTGAAAATTGTCGAATTTTGATTTATGACGTTCTTGAAAAGGGTGAGCGATATGTAATTTTGAAATCAATCAAAGCAATTTGAGTGAAGAATAACAAATTGCGATAGAAATAACTCATTAAATCGAAATTGGAGCGACCAAATGTCGAAAAATATTTTGATATTTTTTTTTACCAGTTTTTCATCATATTAACTGATGTTTTGTAGGTGATGTTTTCAAAGTAATTTATATATATTTTGTTAACAACATGCCAAAGCAGTGACGCGAGTGTTTTTGCCTAAATTTTTTACTCATCAATTACAAGAAATTAAAGGTTCCTTAAATATAAAGAGTAAATCCACTCACGAGTATAGGCTATAAAACTTAAATAGTTGAAGCCTAAGTAGGGCCATGATGAGCAATATTGCATAAGCCGTAGCTAGATTTCAGTCACTTGGACGTTAGGTAATTCAAAAACAGACAAAGCAGTGAATATTTTTTTTTTACCTAGTGCCAAATGCTCATTTGATTTACTAAACATTTTAGATAAAACGGGGGTCTAATATATGTTTTATAATGGAATTTTGTAGTGTGAATTATTATTTATTATTTGAGAAATTACACTATATAATGTCTAGCCAAACTCAACATCGGAGTTGGCGTCAATACGATACCGAGTCACATTTGATATAAGAGTGATAAGTAATTTTTCTATATTTTGTATGAAATATTTCAAGAATAACCAGCAGTATATCTGTGTACTGTTTTTATATATTTTTTTTTTTAAATTTTATCATTAATATATGTATTAACATTTTTTTTGGTAAAATTTAAGTAATGGTGGCTGTTAGAGGATTGGTTGGAAGATATTGCTTCACAGCAACAACTCTGCCAATGTATGTACATTCTGGAGAAAAGTTTAATAAATAAAAAAATGTATTTGCAAGATTACATTCATACCTTAAGAGTATTTAAAGATAATAAAAATGCCAAAGAGGTCAATAAATACACGGTATTCATAGAACAGGTGGTTTACGGTAATTTAGATTCCATACACAATACAAGCAACTGTTATGGGTCTAGCTGACGTATGTTTGCATCTACAAGACGTTCACTAAAAGATGCATACTTGTTTTGCATCTTGAGTCTTGAGATAAGCATAATTGCGATCAGGTGTTCACATGAGATGCGTCATCATGCAGCGTCAAACATCTGTCGTACAACATTCGTTCTCTTGAGTTACGGAGTTATGGTAAGGAGTATAGTCTATTGAATAATTAAAGAGACATAAAAACATGAATAACAAATACCTCAATTGGGAATAAAGTAATTTATTTAGCTTAAAATATTACATACATAAACAGGGTGTCAATTACAAACGCTCAAGTATGTAGTTTATTTGATTTTCGCTTTTATTTTGTACAAAAAGAACATACTTGTGAATCTTCGTTTGATGCCAAAGTCATTTAAAAAATCAGAAATGAAGGTGATCTTACTAACATTAAGTAGTTGACGCATTTGCAATATTACCCTGATAACTGTAAAAATAAATCTCTGCTTTGTGTGTACATAAAAATAAATATTTAATTTATAAGATAATAAAGCAAGAAAATTATAAATATCATGAGTGCAAAGAAAATGCCCGTTTACTTAGTATTTTAGTATTCTCAATTCCATTTGATTACCAGGCACTTTTTTACAAGCAAATTGATATTCCTATTCATCTGACTAAAAGCTGGTCTGAAGACATCTCCAAACAGGTGAAAGTGTCATCTGTCTAGACAAGTACATAAAACTATAGCTTTTTTTTATAGTAGCTAGTACGATAGATAGTGCTGAGATTCATTATACAAGCCGTTCCAATATCTTAGATAACTTAGTTCTGATAAAATACAATTTTTTAATGTGTTACTGAACTGACAGACAATTATTCTAAAATTGTTAGATATACAATAGTATTTCAGCAGTATGCCTGTTAAAAGTTTAACTTTGTAACGAAAGATCCAGACATCTAGCCTAGATCTTTACCTCCTTAATCCTACCCTAATACATTTAAATTTATCATTTGAGTTAAAAATTCTCATCTTGAGGGCCTTGTTTGCTTATTCATATTAATACTAATTTAGGATGAATTATCGACCTATGTAAATTTGATCCATAGATGTGTTTTGTGACATGAGTATAATAATCCTTAATGATAATAAGCGCAGATGATGCAATTAGTTTCCTGGCATCACCGTTTCCGGTCGCTTTTCCAAGTAACTCTTCACGCTGTCTTTACTCTTCACTTTATTGACAAGAGACGTCAGATTGGGGAACGGTTTCAGGAATTCCCCGATAAACGATTCTACCGTGTCGTAAAATCCGGCAAAGTAAACGTCCACCCAGGTTGGCTGAGGAAGAAATATATCAAATTAAAAACGAGGGAAAATACAAAAACACATATTTTTGGGGAGATTTTTAGGACTCCGTAAGTGCTGTACTGATCACCTTGCCTTCATTAACTCATTGCACCACTAATAAAGATGACATAATTTGTTCATACAACACACTATGTATTTAATTTTGACACATGTTTAAATTACTATAAGATTAAGACTAAATTACACACAAATAAAAAATGGTAAAATATAAAAGCATGATTTTGTTGATGTTCGCAAGCTAGATCATTATGGCTCATCCCCAAGTAGTTTTGGAAGAGTGTGTTCAGTTCAGAGTTGTGAAAGTTATTGTCAATCAGTTTTAATTTAAAGAAATTACTTCAAAGACAAAGCAGGCGAATCGCTGGCTTTGTGAGTCAGTGACAAATTGACATTGGCCGACGATTTGCCGGCTTTGTGTTGCGATGGGTTAATTAATTTTAATAGGGTGCAATGCCCTTTGTACTATTTGGAGCAGCAAAGGTTAGACTGCAAATAAGAATTTTGTTTACATGTGAATTAATTTGATTTAATAAGTATGTAGTATAAAAAAGGACTAGTTTCCAGTGGAATGCAAGAGCCAATACAATGCATTTCAAGCAATGCATGCGGCACAACAAAGGATCAACGTAATGTTATGAATTATTTCAAGGCAAGGTGAATAGTATGTGCTCCAGATTTTTGGAGTGAAATGGCATATTTTATGGGATACAGAAGATCATTACCCCTTTAAGGACACAATACAGGTGGGCAATTCACACAAAATTGTATGAGTACGGGTATGCAACCTGAAGTATCCTAGCCTATTATCCTAGTACTATTCTATTTTACCCACCTACTCTCTTTCCTGCATTAACCTTTTCGTTATAACAGTTATAGTCTTCACCTTATTCTTTACTTACAATTCAATTAAATTAAATTCAAACCCTTATCCGCACCCCAATGGTGCATAGGGCAATGCATTATATAAACACAGTGTTATCTTGATCGTTAACACATGAAGGAAAGGTGATCAGCCCTCCGCTTCAGGTACCAGTCCAGGGTAAATATTACAGTGAAAAAATCACTTTTATTTATTTGACCCCCCCTGGGAATCGAACCCGGGACCTCCAGAACGGTAGCCGAGCGTGCTGACCATTACACTAGGGAGGCGGATTCTTTACTTACATCATCTATATACTATCAAATGCGCATTTTAATCCAAGTGTAAATGTTGAGTATATTCAGTACATTTTATAATTGTTTTAAATTTTGGAATCCAAAAATGGGAAAACATCAAATATAAATTGACAATCTTTTATTCAATGACCGCCATTCACAAAAAAATTACATGCTTCATTCACAAATGTGTGAAAAGCAGGTGCAAGTCATAAATCCGTTGTGTAAATATGTAATATATGCCAGTATTTTAAATCTCCCTACAAAATTCAAGTAAAAATGTGAAAAACATAAATTTCATAGTTACATACGGTGAAGTAAACAACACAATCAGTCACGAGAATTTGTTAGTTCATATCAACAAAAAAAAAACAGAGTATATACTCAGTTTTATGTAGATTATATTCTCATATGAGAAGGCCTCAATTATAAGTTTTTTTTTTTTTTTTTTACATATTTTACATTCATTAACTTACTGTGGATCCATAGAAATATCCTTCAGAAGCAACAGGCTCAATTCTATTCAAAAAGAAATCCAGTGCTTCGTCACAGTCTTTCTTAGCCTCTGCGGTCTTCAATTGCATCAAATCACGGAATTCTAAAAACATAGTAATTAGATTATGCTAAATATTGGAATTTGATAGAATATTCATATTGATATTAATTTATAACTTGTTGTTATTTTTTGATGAATGTCTTACTAAACAAAATTTTTGACAAGATATTTATTTACATGGCAAAAAATATTTGTATTTACTTTTCATACACATAATTGCAAACTACAATTACAAAAATGTGCCCACACTGGGTTTTACTGTGATTAAAGAAAACACTTCGTTTTACTGTGTCCAGGGTACATTTTAAAATACTTATTTATAAAATTTCATGTAAAGAAAATTGTTAATGATATGAAATCAAATACAACACGGGCGAATGATGTGATCTATTTCAGATCTACCCACCTCCATTATCCATTTATGAATATCTCTTTTATACTTAGTTTTGTTATTCAATGACTATGGATAATGGAAGTTGTACAGCTTTATCGCATAATAATCAAAGTTCTTTTGACCAAAAGAAGTACTGTAGAACGGGGCTGCTTGAACTTTGATGTGTTACTTGAGCCCAGTACAATTTTTTTTATTTAGATCGTGGTATTTATCGAAGTATCGTGACAATAAGTGTCACCTGTCAGGGAAACAATGAATCATGTCGATACGTTCATTATTGTAGACCAAATAATGATTTAATTTTTTTTTGTACTGGGCTCAAGTAACACATCAAAGTTCAAGTAGCCCCGTTCTACAGTACATATGTGTTAGGTTTTGTTTGATGTTTTTCTGTGTTTTGGATTTTGTAGTTCTATATACATTATATACGTTTCCATAAGGTGTATTCGTATATTTCTTGGAATTACAAATAATACAACATAAATTAAAGTACATAAATGAAACAAGGTGTGTGTATGACGTTTTGAAAAAAAACTTTCATTTCATTTAACTAATTCTTCTGATAAAAAAGGAAATCCGTCACACAATAATTCAACATCAATAATTTTTTATCGATGCTTTGCGTCAAATATCTTTGATCCAAGAATACATACTTCCTTGAAGGTCCCTAAGATTATCAATCAGGGCTTCGAGAAGAGCTTCCTTGAATGGGTCTTCCGTAACCAGCTTGAACTTCTTTCCAAGATATCTGGCAATGGCTACCGACTGGTTGAGGACCTTCCCGTCCACTTCCAAAACTGGCAGCTTGTGGAATGGATATGCTGGAAAATTTTTACCCAGTTAAAACTGTCAAATATGTAAAATTTAAAGTATGCTTAGATTATCCCAGGCTATAGTGACAACGTTTAACAGGCGCTATACTAATGTGTAAAGGCAACTAGCTGTAACTAAAGAGGCGGCTGTTTGGCTTAACACGGCCAAAGCATTCTTATAATTGGCCTCTATCATATACAATCACAGATTTTTCTCTATCTCTTTCCTTTAACGAGATATTCATTATCCAAATAGCCGCAAAATTGTATTAATTTGATACATGTTTTGGCAAAAAGCATCATTTTAAGTTGATTATAAACTCGTTTATCTTAAAACGACTGTTTTTAACTTGCGGCTATTTGTCTTTGCACATTAGAGTAGCCGGGTTGGGTAGACGCTTGACAATTGTAAAATGAATTCGAGATTTTTTTGTAAACATCTACATGTTTATGATGTACTTTTTAAATCTATCTTCCCTATCCTTATTATGTCCCCCTCCGTATAGCGATGGTCAGCACGCTTGGCTACCGTACTGGAGGTCTCGGGTTCGATTCCCGGGGGAGGGGGGTCAAATAAATATAAGTGATTTTTTCACTTTAATATTTATTCAATATTACCCTGGACTGGTACCTGAAGCAGAGGGCTGATCACCTTTCCTTAAAAATCAAGATAACACAGCGTATATATGATGCAGTGCCCTATGCACCATCGGGTGTGGATGAGGGATTGAAGATAAGATTGTTATTACCCTACTAGCAGACAGTCTTCTAAAATAGGGCTTTGTGGGTTAATCCTTTAAAAAAGTGTTATTTAAAAAGCCATTGCAATAAATTAATTTTAAAATTCTATTTTTAAATATGTGAAAAAATGTCAATCTACTGATTACCGACACTTGATACACCTACAATAATGGCCAGTTTCCAACAGCGCCATACCTAAGATTCAAACCTCTATTTTTCTGTACCGAGTTTTGATATTCTAATGATTTTTTGCTAAAAATTGGTTTATCTTCATTCTTTACACTACGACATCTGTGAAAATATTCAAAAAGAAAATATCTTTTTAAAAAGTTGATGACAAAATAAGATCTTGGTGATCGGGTTAGTTAGACAAATATACCTGCATCTCGCTCAAGCCATGTATCGCCATATGACTTGAGTACTTGTAGGTATCCGAGAGTGAAAGAGACGCACAGTAAAAATGTTTGTTCAATCTTTTTAAAGGTTAAACATATAATGTTTTATGATAATAGTTTGTAATTTAATTACATATTGGTAATTATAATAAATAAAGTCAGTGACAATATTAAAAAATATATTTTTTGTTAATGATTTGTGGCTCATTTTATAAACTTTTATCAAAAGTGGTAAGTTTGTAAAATAATGATTAAAACCTAAAATTTTAAAAATATCGCAACTGATTGGGTTTTTGATGTATTAACAAAAATATTTACTTTATTTAAAAAAATCTTACCAGATTAAAATATACTTTATTTTACTCCTTATTAGTTAGTAGAATAATTCATCTATATTTACTACTAAAAAAAGTACATTCTAAAATATGTATACCTGGCAGTTGTCATAAAAATAAACAAATTATGAAAAATAGCAAACCATGTTTTGAATATTACATTACTAATAATTCGGAACTAATGATGTATTTGGTAATGTGTATTTGGTATCGACTCATTTCATTTTTAAAAACTTTATAAAATAATACTACTTTGTTTTTAACCACTTTTTATTGGTACTTTTCTCCAACCGGTTTCTACAAGTACCTTGTTATCACCAGGGTTAAACAGGAGTACATGTTTGATCCTGATGATGATAAAGTGGTTGGAGAATAGTACCAATAAAAAGTGGTTAAAAACTAAATAGTTTATTTTATTAAGTTTATAAAATGTGCCAAAAAGTATCTGCGAAAAACATTCAGGGAATCATTTTATTTTGATTTATTCTTTTTGTTAGTTTTGACAATACAGTCATAACACATTTATATTTTTTTAACAAATATTTTACTAATAATTTGATGTGCAATGCTTACATTCTTTCAAAGATGGCCAATCAGCTTTTGTAATCCGATTATCTTCGAATTCAACATCTGCGTAGGCAAATATGAACCTAATGGATTCTGCTAGCCCTTTTACGTTGAAATATGTCAGTTTCATTTTGGAGTCGGCCATTTTGAAATGTATCTATAATGCAATATAAATCATAAATTCACACAATGCCTTCACCATTTTATATACAGTAGAACGGGTGTATTTGGTCTTCAATAATGAATGTATCGTGACAAGTCGCTCACTCCTTTCAAGAACGTCATAAATCAAAAATCGTGAATTTTGAGTTGTGCGTGTTTTCGGAATGCCCAGAAAATGTACTATATACCAGAAAAAGCGGCATATTTTTAACTTAATATTTACCCGCTACAGGGCGGAAAATGTTGTTTTTGCATTTTGATGAAAAGGTATTGTTTAATTATTTTTTTAAATATACTAAATATTTTTCAAATGGAGAAAAAACCTTCAGGTTTTACCTAAAAAGATCTGTTGCACAGTAAAAAGTTCAATAAGTGGCTTGATGTTTATTTTTAATACATTGTGATTTCTTTTTAAACTTTAAAAACGTTCTCTTGAAAAATCAAGTTTTTTGATTTATGACGTTCTTGAAAGGAGTGCGCGAAGTGTCACCTGTCAGGGAAACAATGAATCATGTCGATACGTTCATTATTGTAGACCAAATACAGATCTAAATCTCTTTTTTGTACTGGGCTGAAGTAACACATCAAAGTTCAAGCCCCGTTCTACAGTATTGATTTTGATACTTCTAAATTCATGCAACTATGGACTTGCCCCTTATCTAAGAATCTAATAAACCTTGTCACTTAAATTAATGAATATATCTAACTTTTACAAAACACAATGTAAATAGAAGTATGTTTTAAGAAAAATATATTAAAAAGGATGGTTAAACTGGTGTTAATTGCACTTTCAAGTGTATGACAGGAAATACAGAATTAATTCTTAATTATTATAATACTACATATATATACGATAACACAGCATACAATACTCATTTACAAAATATAACAAGAATAAATCGATATTCTTTTAATAAATATTAGATTAAATCAAAGATGAAGTTTTAAAAAATCATGTAAAAAGAGAATATGGTTTTTTTTAAAGTGCTATGTGTTGTTGAGTAGGTAGGTAATGACTTATTTTTATGTTATTTTTTAAAGCAATAATAAAATGACAGGGTTCACATGTTATTTTGGTGCATAATTTTGTCGTAAAAACACCGGTCACAAATTCAAAGTTGGGCAATAAAATAATTCCGACTCCGAGGATGAACCGGTCATTCTTTTTATAGCGTCTGAGCATTCCATAATCCATAATCCATCGGATAAACATCCGAATAAGTAAACAAGCTTCGTCGTGTAATCACCTCTTACTACCGTGCGAGCCGGCAACGCTCTCATAGTTTATTTGACAAGAAATTAGCGCGAATATGTTAAATTTTCATTCTAATTCTAACATATATTGATATTCTGATTGTATCCAAATTCTCCGTATCGAATGAGGAAATTCAACTTACCTTATTTTTACTTGTAGAAACTTCTAGTTTACCCGCCCGAAACAGAAAAATTACGGAACGTCACTCGCAACTAGCAACCAACTTCACGTCAATAGTGTAACTACGGATTGGAGTTATAGAGTATTATGTCCATTATCTATCACTCGGAAATATTTGAAAGGGATAAATATAGATGTACAAATAGATTTTAGTTACGATGTTGGTTTATTAGCTAATAAATTAATATGAAAAATCACAAGACTATCGATAACATTCTTATTAAAATCTGTAGAGAAGAAGAGGCACAAACAGATCCCTAGGATCTACAAAAAGAAGAAGATGAAGATATTTGAATAAAATAAAAAACGTGCGTTCGCATACATCATCAAATTTCCGTCATCGAACGTTTTATGACGTCATATGGTTTATTGTCTATGGTTTATAGAAATGTAAAAGTAGTAGTGTGGATTGTTCGTTTACCACTACACTACCATTTGTGTTATACAAATATGAGGAAAGGGGGAGAGGGGGTGGGTTTTCCATAAATATCAATAGAGCTGCCAATAATTTAGCAATGTTACCAATATTACAATAAGTCCATCGTTTCTGTGACGTCATTCATTACCAACGTACGAAAACAACATATTTACGAGGGCAAATTTTCCACAAAAAAATGATTATATCGACTGTTATAAACATAAAACGAGTATAATACAATTCTTTATGAGTTGAGTGTGTTAAATTAGATATTCCTCACGTCTGATAATGATCCATTATCCTCGTATTTAGAAAACCGTTAACTAATACTTATAACAAGAAGAGAAGAAATGCAAAAGATTTATTTTTTACTTTTCACAATTTACTTACCTAATTAAAATTCCCAACTTAGTCTGCCTACTTACGAGTAAATGTAGTTTTGTGATGAGGGTGCTACCGTTCTGAAGGTCCCGAGATCGATTATTAGGGTGAAAAAAATGTCTGGTGAAGATGAAGCTGAAGATGAAGAGAAAAGATGAAGCTGGTTTCTTCCCTCAAACATTAAATTAATATCCGTTCTGTAGGTCTCAAGATCGATTCTTAAGGTGAAATATAGTTATAACGGACTTATTCTCTGAAACATTAATTTAGTATACTCAACTAATACCCACTCGAAGAGCAGAGCTGATGACTACGCCTTTATGAGATTAATGATTAAATCAACACCGCGTTGATTCGATGTAGCATCTTATGCACTATAAGGTGTGGATTAGTGTCAGAAGAAAGAATATTTTCAACTTACCTTTATCATTAAGGCGTTTCGATGAACTAATTCCCAAATAAAAGCATGACTTTGTAACGAAAATCCCAAACAAAAATGGATATACGGAACGTTACCGCTAATTTGTACCACAACAAATCAATTCAGACGCAATCCGATCGGTTTGGTTTATAATTGATAAATAAATCAATGATTATTAATGCAAATATTACAAATAATTTTGCAAGTTGTTCTTCTATCTCTGGAATGTGTGAACACTTTAATAATTATACTTGTTAGGAATGAGTTCTGACAACGAATTGTGGACATAGGTTATTATAGTTTTAATGCGATGATAATTAAAATGAGTCATCGCCGACTTAAAAAAATACTTTGTACAGATTGCGAGCTGTTGCTAATGAATTAACCATACAGACGAAAATATGACGATGTAGGCACCTAATTATATTTTTTAAATATATATCTACCGCCTACTTAGGTTTATACTAAATAGGTACCTACTTGTATTTTGTTAACTGGTTTATGTGGCAGCGGATTTTAAGTAGGTACTTTTAAGAACCTATTTTCATACTTAGCTGCATATCTTGTGTTGGATTTTTCGCTACCGTTAAAATTTTAACAGAATTAGAGGATACGTCTTATAACCGGTAAATTAAAATGGGAAATTAGGATGGATTCGGTTGAACCCACATATATTTTTTATTTAATGGTGTGACCATCAAATGATGTCTGCGTCGATATTAAAGTAAATAAGTAGGTGCCTTTATTATAAACTGTATTTAAAAAAAAACAATCACATCCAAAGCTATTTTAGACATTTATTTAAAT
This sequence comes from Brachycentrus maculatus, assembly GCF_059751285.1. Taxonomy (NCBI): domain Eukaryota; kingdom Metazoa; phylum Arthropoda; class Insecta; order Trichoptera; family Brachycentridae; genus Brachycentrus; species Brachycentrus maculatus. Next base: position 231,264 of record NW_028281066.1, on the reverse strand, counting down.
GTTTCGATGTAGAGAAATCAACAGGTTACATTCACACGGTTTGTTGATAAATCAATATTTTATTTCTTTGTTTCAAATCATTTAAAATACATCTTCTGGGCGGCTCTCTATCCACTTCTTGACATTGTCGTTGTTCTTAATTCTGTCGACGAGAGAGGTGAGATGAGGATATGGGAGAAGAAACTCTCCAATTTTACTTTCCATGTATTCGGTGGTTCCCAAAAAGATTAGATCCACCCAAGTGATCTGGAAAGAAACAAAAATATGCAGTGATTTGAAAATGGGCTGTCTTGTCTCTCTGGTCCATTTGAAGCATCAACGAGCTGGCAAAGGGAATTTGAAGAAATTCAAATTCTTCTCAAGGGTATAACACAAATCACGATAGTATCGATATCGGTACAGCAACGTTAACTTGATGAAAAGAAGTATAGATAATCGATTTTAAATCCCTCAGTAGTTGAAATAAAGTGAGCTTACCAACACGATTTCGATAGTTTTTTTGTCCTTGCAAAATATTGTATATCAAGAAGGATTGATCATAAGTAATCAACTATCGTTATTTTAAAAATGTAACAAAATTCACATGAGAACGAGGAAACACTTAACATTTAACCACCTTACAGTCGGATTTTGGCGAGAAAATTCGTCGGTGCAGGAAATCATCACCAAACAACTCAAAACAGGACTACCTTAACACTTCTCGGGTTAGTCAATAAAAACAATCACTAGGACTCATCAATGCAATACAAACTCCTTGCCCGAGTTACGTTCGGGATAAACTGGCAGCTGGTTAATAAACGGAGAGAAAAGTAACTATTATTATAAAATAAACAATGTTTATGACAGGAAAATATACTTTGTTGCCCCAGAATTTGAAACACGGCACTCTGATGTCTTTAACCTATAAGCTGCGTTTTATTCTCGATTTTATTATTTCAACGTATCGAGATATCGAACAAATTTCGTGCCCCTCTATAGTCGATTGTAAAGCTTTCATCTCGGTAAGACGGGCGGGTTTCATTAAATTGATGTTAGAGGGTATTACTTCCCTTTGATTGTAAGATTTCGTTAATATTCTTTGTTCATACAAGTGTTTTCTTAGCTTAGGGGTAAAAGTGTTTGGCAGGACATCAAAAGACCCTGGTTAGAATCTTGGCGTAGGGCAGTTATATTTTCCTACGAGATGATGAATTCATATCGTCACGATGATCGATAAAAAAAACATTAAAATTCAATTAATAATAACAATTATAAAACGTCAACATGACAGTACCTTGCATCCGTATATGCATCCTTTCAATGCAGCTTCTTCAGCTTTAACCAAAAAGTACTCCAAAGCTTCTTTCATTTCATTTTTAGCTTCGGTAGTATTTGCTGTCAATGCTGCAGTTACTTCTATTAAAAAAAGAAATATGTATTTTGTTTTAAAATCCAAATCCTTTTTGCATTCTTAAAATGTAATTATTATATAGCAGTTTACCAACAAAGATTATGCACCTATGTAGTTTTCTGTGAAATAGCCTGCTAAATGTGCATTTGAAAAAGAGATAAGGAGATTTTATTTCGTATTATATATGTTTTTCTTCTAAATATTAATTTTCCGTTATATCCAGTGTTATCGGATCAAATTTGTTTTTCAATAAATGAAATTCAAATCAGTTCAAAAACTGAAGAATTATCTGTTGCATTAAGTTTTGGGGGTTTGAATACATTTGACAAGAAAAACCAATATTAAAAGAGGTTCATCAATCAATTATCCTGTCGATTAACTACTTTATGCGTTGAAGGAAGATATCATCGATTTATGTTCGATGAGTTATCCAGCGTATGAGTGATTTTCTTAAAGATATTCATATTGATCTGTGATTTTCTTACGATTTAGCATCTATTCATTAGTATGTCTGTTTTTTTTTATTCTTCTATTTTTTTGTACAAACTTATTTATTTTTATTTTAAATCACACATAATAATAAGATTCGTTTTAAATCGTTTATTGTACATATATATATTGTCTATCCACGTATAGGCTTTGCCAACGTGGGATTTTTGGTTTATGTTTAAAATATCGTAGTTGTACAGGAGAAAGTGACTAACTAACAAAACGTAAAATGTTCAGGAGGGACATTTAATTCACCTTTGCTTGGCAAGAAAATAAACATCAATATAGTTAGTCATTTTTAACAAGTCAATATATCATTATTCCAAGTTTAAAATCGCTTGGGGATTTTTTCAGGGCAATATTAAGCTATTAAGATGTCAAATAGTCAATAATCAGGTTTTTGTAAAAAAATGGACTTAAATGGACACCAAAAAATGATAATAAGTAACAAAAAACACAAAAGGTTTATTGAATTAACTGGTTGCACACCCAAAGGTGACATTTAATTATTGAGAAAAAGGTATTAAAATCTGTTTATTATTATTTTCACTTACTGACTTGAACATCCTTGAGATTGTCAACAAAGGCTTCCTGCAGAGCTTCGTTGAAGGGACATTCGGCCACCAGCCCAAATCTCTTACCGAGATATCTGCAGATGGCGACAGATTGGTTCAGCTTCCTTCCATCGGCCTCGAGGAGAGGCAATTGATGGAACGGATAAGCTGCGCAAAAAACGTATGATTGGAAAAAATAAGTAATTGAATTATCTGAAATAAATTCGTTAAAAAAAAGAAAAAAATGCACATGGCAATGAAATGTGACGTTATTAACGCCACTAATTCGAGTAATATAACACAAATTTCCAGGAACAAACAGGAAATGGACTTTTCTCGCGCTAAAAATGCTTCCTTAACCCCTAAAATGTTTCAAAATGGTCTTCTATTATGACGTAAACTCTTGGAATTTCAGAATTCAGATCAATTTCAGACATCGTTTATTTTTCCCACTATTTTTTTTCTAAACACCTTAGTGAACCTTATAAAGTAAAGTAGGAACCTTATAAAGTAAAGGAGAGTATATTCGTCAAATGGGAATGGATGAACAGAACAAGGGTGGCCTAAAAAGACTTGACACGGCCGAATCCGAACCTGAAATCTGGTCGTATCAAAGTCCACACATACAGTCATACATGTCTTGATATGTATGACTAGATGTGTGGATATAGAGAACGGTATGAGTGTATTTCAGGATTTTTTAAAATTATCTAACGTCCAGGTGATTCTAAAATCTAGCTACGGCTTATACAGCACCGCTTATCATGGCCCTACTTACGCTTCAACTTTATAAGTTTCAAAGTTTATTCCTATTTAAAGTTACTTTGATTTCATGTGATTCATGAGTGAAAATTCTAGACAAAAATACTCACCATATAGTTAAAGGTATGATTTTAAGCAATTCAATGATCTTAAGTATTTTTTTTTTGACATTTCAACATAGTTGAAGAAGAATATGGAAGTCTGGGCATTTACATAAATGCCTAGACTTCTATATTCTTCTTCAACTTTGTTGAGATGTGAAAAAAAAGAACTCCTATAATCGGAGATAATCCAGATTTGTGAACAAGTATTTGGAAATTTCTCACAAATATTTTAAGTTAGTAATGAAGTATGACGTAGGCGTATGATTTTAGTTCCATGATCTTACTTGTGAGTTTACAAGGGATATGAATTTACGTATTCGTCAGGACATAAGAGAGTGGCGTTCCATCATTTCTGCCTACCCCTGCAGAGTTGCAGAAGTGGCGTGATGGTAGTAATAATAATAATAATAATATATTTGGTTAATTTGTAAATCGCCATTTTCGTAAAATACAACCTCAAGGCGCTTATAAAGATTTTTTATTGTAACTGCAGACAGTTGGTAGAATTCCATTTGAATTGTTGGGTAATATGTCCAAAATTAAACAAGGTTTATTGGCATTTCATCAATGATGAAGAAGAATATGGAAGTCTGGGCATTTCGGGGCTGACGACTGTCATAGGCTGGTTTAAGTGATCACTTTACACACGTGTAACATTCCTCAATTCTACCCATTATTGACAACCACACTACTCAAATTCTTGAAAGTTCTATATATATGAACCAATTTAGAAACCTGTTCTTGATTCACTAGAACTTCACTAGAGACATCTATTGGTGAGATGTAAAGAAGCTTTTTATTAAGCAGAAACTCTAATATTGTCAAAAAATAATATGAAAATAACTCCTGTAATTGGAGATAATCCAGATTGTGTGAACAAGTATTTGGACACACTCAAAATGTTGTAAGGTTTATTGGATTGAATTCTACATTTATTAATGTACATGTTAATACGTGACGCGTTTCGTCTTATTAGAGTGTTTGATAATATCTTAATAAGACAAAAAGCGTCACGTATTAACATATACATAAATAAATGTAGAATTCAATCCAATAAACCTTGTTCAATTTTGGATATATTACCCAACAATTCGCTTATAAAGACTTAGATAATAATAGAATGATAATGATAATGGTAGATAAAAAACAAAAATATTAGTAGTTTTGGTAAATTAGAATCTTACAGTCCTTGAGGGTGGGCCAATCGGCTGAGGATATTCTGACGTCATCGAAATCAACGCCTGCATAGGCGAAAATGTACCGGATGGACTCCGCCCTTCCTTTGATGGAGAAATACGTGAGCCTATATTTGGAGCACGCCATTTTAGCACACGAAGAGTGTTGCAACCGGATTAATAAACAAAATCAGTTGTTTTTCTACTGCTTCTTCCTTACTGAAAGAACGCCGCAGAGGTATTGATTTGAATATGTGCTTCAGTCGGTGTATTTATATAATGTAGTTATAAAGGTATATATGTATTGACATTCTTGGTTCCTAATGACAAATGGCGTCACAAACATTTTGTTGATATGTTTCAGAATAATTTGTATGCATATATATATATATATATATATATATATATATATATATATATATATATATATATATATATATATATATATATATATATATATATATATATATATATATATATATATAATATATATATATATATATATTTATATATTCCTTCATTAATTCAAACCCTTATCCGCACCTCAATGGTGCATAGGGCACTGCATCATATAAATGCAGTGTTATCTTGATCATTAACATGAAGGAAAGGTGATCAGCCTTCCACTTCAGATACCAGTCCAGGTTAGTATTGAATAAATACATATATATATATATATATATATATATATATATATATATATATATATATATATATATATATATATATATATATATATATATATATATATACATATATATATATATATCATAGTAAAATAAAATGATTAAGTATAGTGCAGTGCAAACTTATTAGCCAAATAACCAAATATGCACATAACAACTATTTAAAAAAAATGAGAGTCAAATCTCCAAATTTCAAGTCCCAAATATAGAATCCATTTATAAAAAACCGCAGTTTTTCAAATACTAAAGGGTGACAACTATTTAAATTTAACAAAAAAATTATCATCGAGATTCTCAAACGATTTTTCTACTCCAAAATGCAACACCAAGCAATTTCAGCAAAACTTCAAATATTTGGCAATCAAACATTTCAATAAACTCCATAAAGAAATAAAAAAAATAGAAGATATAAAAATCCTTAAGAAAAAAATTAAAGCTCTATACATTTAAATCTTTAAAAAATATATATATAAAAAAAAAACTATTATATATTTTATTATATAACATTAAACCACGAGTGTAAGTCCCTTTCCAAGCACAAGAGCACAGACTCTTTTATGGAGAGGCACAGCGAATCGAAATATAAAAGTTCTCCATATGTATAAATGAATCAAATGTTATTATGTTATAAATAAAAATCTAAATATATTAAATGAATAAAAAAAAACTGTTTAAAATTTTAATAAACCTTCATTATAATTTAAAGACATTTTTAAATTACGGGTTCACTCAATAAAATTTGATTTCACACATTTTAACATTTTATTCAATGACGAAAAACCTTTTGAAAGTAAGGTTTCCATAAGAACGCCAATGTCCTTGCCTCTCCTTTCAAAGTTTGATGCAGTCGGGTTTGGAAGTTGTTATTTTTAATTTTAAGCACGTTTCCAGGTTGTCATCAATAAGATGATTTCTCAGCTTGCTTTTAATAAGGTTCATGCTTAACAAATATTGTTCGCGTGAATACAGTCGAAGAGCCTTCTCGCGGATATTTGTACCGGAGCCCTTGATAGATCAAAGAGCCACATGATGTTCCGGAGCCATACTTTGCCGACTTATGGTATATGGTATGTTGTTATTTAATAGTAAAAACATTGGTAAAAGTGTATGAAATTATTAGTCGTAAAATAGTTTGGAACCCATGTCGGTTCTTACCACAATTTGTGACGCATGTCGCTTTGTTGATTTTAATACTCGTCATTAGGGGTGGGTACTAAAATCAATTACTCCGATATTATGTTTGGATATGCAGGGGCAGGGGTATAATTTAATACGATTTTAAATAATGGATGAACTCGGACGATGCCGAATGTTGTTCGACAAATAATATTTCTTTATTAAATATGTAAATTGAATTAACTCTATTATAATGAACTATTATAATAATTGCTACAGCATGCCCGGTAGTAATTATTTATCGATTTAATATTGGATACTTATTGGAAAAAATAATTCGATTGAAATATTATTACGTATAGAAATGTATGATTTTACCTTCCGATGGGAAATCAGGGCCTATGAAACTTCTTTAATATATTTATAAATATATGAATTACTGGACACCTTTTATAGCACACTTTTCGTGAAAAATCACCTCAAGGGTTTCAATCAACCGCTTTATAATATATAATATATATGCAGGGTGTCCCATAATCCAACGTATTCCATTTAAGGATGTTAGGCCAGGTTAAGACTCACCAAATAATAATAATATGACCTCCATAAAAATGCCTTAATTTTCGAGATATTTCCACTTTTATGAATATCCCGAAAATCTACCCCTTAGATCAGTTATTTGTGTTCCACTTCATCAAAATTTCATATTTTAGGATTTTAATTTATGTTTCACAATAAAACACAACAATTATTTAATTTAACATTAACATTTTCACTTTACTAAACCAAAGCAATTGTTTACATCGGAATTCCTAAAAAATAAAATAATTATAAAATCAGCTTAATAAATTTTGCATTAATAAGGCAATATCTTTTTTTTTAAAGAAAAACCTAGTATATTATACTGTTTTTTGAATGACATAAATTGAACATTTTTTTAAATAACTAGCCAGGTTAGCGTGATATATATTTTTTTCCGGGTGAAGAGTCAAAGTTCCCAGAAGATATATTTTTTAATTATTGACCGGGCATTAATATGTATATTTTTTCCGCCAAGGCAAGCCAATTTTAAATATATATATATATATATATATATATATATATATATATATATATATATATATATATATATATATATATATATATATATATATATATATATATATATATATAATATATGTATATAAATATACATATATATATATATTTGTGTATATGTATGTGTGTGTATTCAAATAACTTTAATGTTTGAAATTCTCTGAACCTTATTAGGATGGGTTCGGAGAATATTTTAAAGTTTGCATTTAAATGGATTAATTCAACTGATTTTATGAGATTTTGTATGTAACTTGTATATCTCTCCGGATTTTTACGAGCGTTTAACTAAAGATGCCTATCAGTTCATAAAGTTTCATTTTTTGATTTGATATGTTCTTTTTAATGATTTTTTTTGTCAAATTATCAAATCCAGATTTTTCATGTGAGCAATTTCTTTCATCCTTATTTGAGTATGAGTATTATTTGAGGCTTCAGAGTACATGTATTTTTATTATTATTAATATTTTTTGAATAATGAGTTTAATTTTTTAATTTTGAACACACCCGGATAATTTTTTTTATTGGTTTTTACGGTATTTTTTAGTTTAATGCTCTTTGTGAGGATATTCAATTGGATATTAAAGACCTTTTTAAAGCATGTAATAGGAAGTCCATTACACAATTATTAAAGGCACAAGTCTAATCTCATTTATTCCGGAGCCATGAGATCTGTCTTCTGCTCACACCTCGTCGACCTTCAATGTTACCTTTTGTGATTAGGTGCAATAGCTCGTACTTGCTTCCTCTAAGCACATGCCTCAGATAGGACACCTTCCAGACCTTGATATCAGTCAGCAACTGTCTCTTTGCTTTTGCTCTTTGGAGCACATTTGCGTTGCTGACCATATCGGTCCATGGAATAAGAACATTCTGCGATGTAAAGATGAATAACTCTAATCGGTTCATAGTGCTGATATTGAGGGTCCATGATTAAACTCCGTATAAAGGTATTGACATAACACGCTGACTATAGATCTTTCTATTATTACCATATCGTAGTCGTACAGGAGAAAGTGACCAACTGACAATACATAAAATGTTCAGGAGGGGCCATTTAAGTCACCTTTGCTTGGGAAAAAAATAAAAATCAATGTATTTAGTCATTTTTGACTAGTCAATTTATTATACTTCCACGTTTAAAATCCTTTGGGATTTTTTCAGGGCAACATTAAGCTAGCAAGATATCAAATAGTTAATGATCACGTTTTTGTAAAAAAATGCACTTAGTCACTTTCTCCTGTATGACTACGAAATGTATCTTCGGCTGTAGATTATGTTCAAGATTATATGATTAAAATTTCGGCTATTTAATTCGTATCAAGGAAACAAAGAGGATTTGAAATAAAAATAAAAAAATTGTTTAAATTTTAATTTGTTTATTTTTATATTTAATTGACACTTATTGGCAGTACGATGTTACTTCTGGTGGGGTTTGTGGTCATCAGCAGGTCTGGTTTCAATCCACTTCTTGAGACTGTCTTTGCTCCTCACCTTCTCAGTAAGAGCGGCCAGTTTGGGATACGGCTTCAGGAAGTCGGTCTTGTTAAGATATGCTGGCAGGACTTCGATCATTGAAGTCAAGTAAATATGCACCCAGGTAACCTGCAAATAAAATCATTAAATCAATAATGAAAAACAATTTTCATTTACACATTTAAAAAACTACTTGCACTCCTTACAAAAGCTAACTGTAAATGTGAAATTTATTGAGCAAATACGCAAAAATTAAACAGTTTATTGAAATTAATAATTATTTTCATGGCAAAATAGAAATAATAATTTGTGTGCAAAGACAGATAGGTGTGATGATCTTTTCTCTCTGCCAGCAAGATGATAAGTTAGTTAAAAATTAATATAAACCTTTAAAAGGAACAAAACGATAATGACAAAAAATCCTCCCCCCTATTGTCCATCTTACCACTATTAAAAAAACATACATCTCTTATCCCCTCTTCATCCTTCAACGTCCCAAGAAAACAACTCTAAAATTCAGACTTAGCTTCACATACGGTGTTTGAAAATGATACGGAATGCATAGAAACACGTGTCACATTAGATTTTAAGAAAAAGTGGTATTTACCAACTGACATTTCAATTAATAGTTTACAGTATATCAGATAACAGTAACGAAATGAGTTGCAATTGGGATAGTAATTTACACTAAAATTAAGGTTTAAACATGATGAGGGTAGGATATACGGAGTAGCGATCGTCTTAATGTTTTTGTAAGGAAATTTCGTTCCGAGGTCAAAGCTTAACTGGATTTATGAATACGGATTTAAACAATAGACGTTATTTCACGTCTGTAGGGAAGGATATGTATGAATATAACGAACGTGTTTATAACGAAGAAAAATATGTTTCTTTATTATATTTATGTACATACCTTAGATCCATATAAACAACCATCGGTTGCCGCCTTTTCAGCATTCTTGAAATACAAATCTAAACCATCGTTCATTTCTTTCTCGGATTCTGGTGTCTTTAGTGTCATATGTGACTTCATTTCTAAAAAAAACAATTTGAAACCAATAAGCATTAATAAATAAATATATAGATATATATATATATATGTATATATATATATATATATATATATATATATATATATATATATATATATATATATATATATATATATACATATATATATATATATATATATATATATATATATATATATATATATATATATATATATATATATATATATATATATATATATATATATATATATATATATATATATATATATATATATATATATATATATATATATATGCTCTTATATACAATACAAATAATTTATTATAATATCACAGTGATTTTGTATTTTTTTTTATCAATATTATATTTATTTATAAGAATGTTTAATTCTTCAAATTTTCAAAAATGATTGATTTGAATTCAGATATGGATATAATCAATTAACGCAGTAAAGCAATCTGATAACACAAAAATCAAATAGATCATCTAAAATCTAAATGATTAAAAAATACATTTCAAGTGTTTTGTTTTTCATTTCAAATGGTTTATCTCTTACATAAATTTATATTATAATAATTTTATGAAACAGATTTTTACTTGGCAAACTTGAATTTTTAATTTTTAATTAATGTTTTATTTAGTAAATACCACAATTTCTTAAAATCTGCTGTGACACGTGTTTCGATGCATTCCCCATCATTTAACCGGAAACCGTACCATAAACAATAGTGGTAGTTACTAAGTAAAAAATTAATTAAAAATGGATAGATTTCACCACAAAGCGACTGCCAAATCAATTAATGAAAAAATGGATTTTAAATTTAAATTTAAAAAAAATATATTTGGCAGTCACTTTATGGTAGTATAAATCCATTTCTCATTTAAATTTCTCTTGGTTAATATCACCATTTCTTAATATCTATTGTGACACGTGTTTTGATGCATTCTGCATCATTTTTAAATAGCGTATAGTGTAAATTTTAGAAATGTGTCCTTGGTACGTTAAACAACTGTTTGAAAATGATGCAAAACGCATGGAACATGCGTAATAGATTTTAATAAATAGTGATATTTACCAAGTGATTTTAAAGTTATATTTAAATACGGCTTACTATCGCGGAAGTCCGAAAGATCGTCTACGAGAGCATCCTGAAGGGCTTCTGTGAAGGCATCATTGGCAATCAAGCCGAACCTCTTGCCCAGAAATCGGCAGATAGCCACGGACTGGTTTAGCTTCTTCCCGTCGACTTCCAGGCAGGGAAGCTTTTGGTTTGGATAAGCTGAGAACACATCATATATATGTTAGTCCAACATAACCATAAAAAACGACGGAAAGATTTCACATATCGAATTTCATATATCGCTCACTCATTTTAAGAACGTCATAAATAAAAAAAACTTGATTTTTTAGGAGAACGTTTTTAAAGTTTAAAATTCAACACAATGTATTATAAATAAATATCAAGCCATTTATGGAACTTGTTATTGTGCAACAGATCTTTTTACGTAAAACCTGGTTGTTTTTTCTCCTTTTGAGAAATATTTAGTAAGTAAAAAAATATATATTAAGCAATACCTTTTCTTCAAAATGCAAAAACAACACTTTTTGCCCTGTAGCGGGTAAATATTATGTTAAAAATATGCCTCTTTTGCTGGGATATAGTATATTTTTGGGCATTCCGAAAACATGCACAACTAAAAATTGACGATTTTTGATTTATGACGTTCTCGCAAGGAGTGTGCGATATACGTTTAATAAGACGAAAAAAACATGAGCAAAGAATAAAGATATAAAATATTTAAAGAAATATTACAAAAAATGGTTGAAGAGCCATTCGTAATCGTATAATCTTATTATTTTATAAAATCGCCGACCTTTCAGTGCTTTTGTATTAAAAGTCAGTCAAATAACCAGGTACTGTATGCATTTATTCTTCGAAAGTATTTTTAGAAATTTGGAAATAAAGTAATATCAATTTTCAAACTATGACAGCAACAACAAAAATAAAATGAAAACCAAAAAAAATATTGACTCATCAGTTTACAAAACGCAATAATCTAAATCGCGTGCATAGAATGTTAAAAACTCTAAATAATTTATAAATAATGGCTTTATGATAATGACGCCATATAATTTATGCTTAATTATTACCTTTTGTTATTAATTTATTTGATCAAGTTAATTTCAAATAATCAAGAAATCATGAGAGCCTTTGCGCTTGCAAAGTTATTACATATATCTTTATAATAGTACGTTGTCAGTCATATTGCTATAAAGCAAAATATAGCTAACCAAATAGCCAAGTATGAAATAGTTAACAAAAATACTAGACGTATTATTTCGTTGGTGCCATTGAAGAAATAAAATAAAAGAATCAGATAAAAAGTCATATACTAACAATGCTTCAACGCTGGCCAATCATCGTGAGAAAGACGAACGTCCTCAAATTCCACATTTGCATATGAAAGGACCATCCTGATGGACTCTGCCAAACCCTTCAGTTTGAAGTACGTTAACTTGTATTTTGAATCGGCCATGATTGCAAATTAATTTGACTTCGTGCCTAAAATGGGAATAAAAATGAGAATTTTTACAAAACATTCCGCAAAAAAATCTTAAAAACGAAATAAATATCAAAGTTATGACAAACATAGTTTTAACTTTGTGGAAAAACATGTTGATTATTTAAAAAAAAATTAACCCTTGTACAATACCACATAATGAGTTTTATTTCATTACACACAACTAGTTTAGAAAACTACAGATGTTTTCACCTGCAGATAAAAACATCTGTGATTTTCGAAACTTTCGTGTAATTTTCGTGAAATTTTCGTGTAATAAAATAAAACTTTTACAAGTGTTTAATTACATAGTTATAGATACACAGGTATTATAATAATGTTTTAAAACCTTGAAGTTGTATTTTTTCTAGAATTGAGCATCCTGCTTCATTAGCCAAACAACACATCCTTTTAAAACCAAATTAACGAAATTCTCAGGCAATCTTATGACCGGATGTCACCAATTTTATAGCGAAACCGTGAGCAAAATAAAATTATTTGGATATCATGAATATGATATTCAAACACGTTTGTATTAAAACGCCATGAAAATTAAAATAAATTTCACAGAATAATTGAAATTATTTACTGATCAATTAGTATGCGCAAAATAAAAAATCATGGATCAAAACAGTCGAATGTCCAGTTTAACAAATGAATGATAAAACATGCTTGATGATAAATTTAAAAAAAATTGACGATTTGTCTCTACCGACAAACACATAAGGTGTGGCTTGGTGACAAATGTCTGCAAAAAATGTCAACAATGTTTAGGTTTTTTTAATGAGTGTATATATGTATGTATTATATATGTGTATACAGAGTTAGCAAATAAATGTTTCAATAAAAAAAGTAAGAAAATGCTGAAAATATATTGATTAATTAAAAAATAAATATATATATTTGTGTCTCCTGAATATTTGACGATATGGATTTTTGATTCTTAACCAGGCACCGAATTTTCCGAGCTCTTAAATAAATAAAAAAGTTGAAATGATTGACATTTTAACGGCAAATGATTTAACAGAGCTTCAATCGATTTTACTAAGCAAGAATAACAAATGTTATTTGAAAATGAAAAATAACTCATTCAAAAACATGTTACACAATCATAATAATATAAATGGCCTTGAACCTGAACTCACTGAATAAGTGACACTGAAACGACGTCAACCTGCCACTGACTGCTCTGACAAACTGATTATCGAGTTATTTCGTGCGTTATTATATACCACCGAAATAGCTTAACAAGTCAAGCCAGGGGTGCACAACATTTAGGCAACGTATTTTTAAGAAATAAAATCATAAAGTTATTCATTATCACTAACGTCCTTTTTAATAATTTAATTAATTTGCTAGACATTTCGTTCGCCCCTTTCAAGAACATCATAAATCAAAAAACTTGATTTTTCAGGAGAACGCTTTTAAAGTTTAAAAATATAATACAATATATCAAAAATAAATATCAAGAGACTTATTGAACTTTTTACTGTGCATCGACTGCGAAACTGACATCGCGGACCCGCCAAGTGCAAAATAAATTTAAAAAATATTTATTTTCAATTGGTCTGGGTAAATGTGATGTATTTTTCATATTTACCTTGCCTATCCTTACTATTCTACCTACAGAGAGAAGCTTCTAAAAGTAAAGGCTTTGCGGGTTATTCCTTAAAATATTTTTTGTTATCAATTTGAAATAATAACTACGCCACAAACGTTAGACCATACGCTCCAGCTCTCTTTTCGCTTTCTCTCTATTTGACATCATTCTTCTCTTTCGTGTAACGAAATGTGCCATATAAAAGTGACACATCCTTGAAGTTCCACTTAAAAAAACTACAAAAAATATTTCTTTAAAGGTTGAGCTTCTGCGACGACAGTGATAATCAAGATTCTTGATTACCAGTCGTGTGATGTACGTGAGTGCGAGTTGAAAAATTGCACAACATTAACTCAGGACTAGCATGTTTATCTACCTATGAATGTTGTATAGAGTGTTTTTTTAGGGGTATATAAATAATTGATGGTGGCACCTGCCGCGTGGCATGTTGCGCCATTTTGTTGAAACCACAGCTCTGTCACATCTATGACAATCAACTGAGGTACAAAGAAGTCAGTAATCGTGGTTCTGTAGCGCTCTTCATTGACAGTAACATTCTGACCTGCATCGTAATTTAAAAAATATGGGCCAATGATTCCAGATGCCCATAAAGCACACCGAAATTTTGTGTTGAAAAAGAGGATCAAGCTGATTATTGTTTTCGGCGCATTCACCGAACCTACGATGCGTAATAATGGTCATTCAGTCTATTCATGGTGAAATGGCAAAACGTACTGACTACAAATCAACTGCCAACTGCCGAATTGACAGGGTATGGAAACCAAACCTCTATAAAAAAACACCCTATATAAAAGTTCATGGTGTATGTAGGATATAGGCAGCAGTAGGAACGCTTTGAGGAAAAATTACTGAAGATTGTATGAGTAGAACACGTGAATCATCATCATATGAAATACGTTATTCTGTATTCCCTATTCACCGTGACTGGGCACATTTCTAAATGTTTGTTCTAGAACTTATCATATATTTACCTGTTTGATATACGTATGTATGTATATGCATTACATATTAGATATTTCACAGTCAAACGAGAACGTTATCAAACTTACGATTGATAATAACTAATGATGGACAGGCGCCGTGGCGTAGTTGGGTAGACGCTCGACTGCGAAACTGACATCGCGGATTCGATTCGCGGACCCGCCAAGTGCAAAATTAATTCAAGAAAGATTTAATTTCAATTGGTCTGGGTATTTGCAAATGCATTTTTCATATTTACCTTCACTATCTTTACTATTCTACATGCAGACAAGCATCTAAAATAGAAGCTTTGCGGGTTATTCCTTTAAAAAAATATATAAAATAATCATTCATTGATTTGGCACTTTGTAGTAAAACCTATCCCTTTTCAATTAAATTTTACTAAGTAAATACCACTATTTCTTAAAATCTACTGTGCATTCCGCATCATTTTTAAATACCGTATGGTTTTTGATATCCTTCTCCTTCCTGCGAAATCTATTTTTTTATACCATACTTTTTTTTTAAATCTCTGAATGTTTTTTAATAGTTATTATAAAATAAATGTGGAGTTGTTTAATTGGCTTTATTTGTATTAATGAAACAATTTTTTCTTAATGTAATGTAATGTTTATTATTGTTAATGTAACTATTGTTTATTATATGCTTTTTTTTAATGTAAAGCTGTACAATTCCCGAACAAATAAAATAAAATGTCGCGACTTCCATTTCGACTGCATTCAGTCTTTCATCCTTCTTTTACCAACTCCGTGTTTCACTTCCATACAATAGTTGAAACCAGGACTCCGTTGTGTACTGCCAGTTTAGTTTTTGCTGATAGGTTTTTATTTGTTAAAACTGATTTCAGTGCACCATTCACACTGTTCCCAGTACAGAACTATTGGGTAATTTAAAAACGATTTATTTGGCTTTTATGACAATGAGAATCATTATAATAATGTTAGAATATAAAATTTTCATTTCACTTCATGCATGTAGTATTAAATAAACATAATAGTTAAATATCTCATAATTATTTCGACACCATGGGAATTGAATTCGGGACCTCCAGCACAGTAGCTAAACGCGCCAACAACTACGCTGTGGATGGAGGCGGACTATCAAGATAAGACCTAGCATTTTGTTTAAAAATTATATTTGAGCCATATTTTTTCTTCCAGAACAACCCTTCGCCCAGCTGCCAGTACTGGACACCGGAGACGCCTTCCTCCTCACCCAGTCCTCTGCCATCGCTAGGTACCTCGGGAAGACCTTCGGCCTGATGCCTGACGACGACGTCAAGTGTGCCCAGCTGGACGCCCTGGTGGCTCACATGATGGACTTGCACCAAAGTAAGATTAAATCAATACAGATATAAATAAATTTATCAAAAAATTGTGTCAGACAAAATGTAAACTTTGGCGAATTTGAGACAAAGGACCAATTTTATACATATTAGTGACGTGTACACACGTCATAATATTATATTTCCTAATTTCACGATACTTTTAAACACTATTTTATGTACATTAAAAGCATTGTTAACTTTGTGGTGTGGTAATATAATACCCTCCTTATCATTCATCGTTCACTTTGTGTACGATGAATGATAAGGAGAGTGTTGAATTACACTTTCTTTTATACATTATTTGAGAACATACACATTAAGTTTCACTTGATTTGACACATTCCCATGGCTAATGAACAGATTAATTTCCACATGTGCATTATTCTTTACAAATGAATGAGAAGGTTGCATAGTGTATAAAGTGATCACTAAACTTGCCAATGCCATGTCGTATATTTCATAAACAAGACAAATAAAAATATATATCCTCCAAAGTTTTTATTATTTAAAAAAAGATTTATATTTGTGTTTTTTTCAATTATTTACAAAAATACTTCAATTTGATACTTATTTCTGTGTGCCTAAGCGGTTTATTATTAAAAATAAGTATCAAATTGTAGAGTGGGTTATAATCGAGACTCTGACTCAAGAGTCCGCAACACTAACCAAAGGACCACAACCCGAAACGAATTAAATACGGAGTACCTACTAAAAAAAAAGACTTAAAATTTTTTTGAGCCTTTTCATTTAATTATATTATGCACTTAGATCCATGATTTTGGTAATCGAAGAATTTAAAAATCAATAAGTAACTCACAAAATGTTGATATTTCGTCACTAAAAACTTAACTTTAAACCACAAGTGTTTGCCCCATCGGTTTCGAGTCAAACAAGTACCATTTCTCTATTAGGATAACCACTACACACCAAAAACATTATATTATACACCACATCATAGGAGTATCTGGTGTGGTGTTGGTTGACTTAGGTATACCTAAAAACCGGTATACTAAAATTTTGGTAAGTGGTTTTTAAACATACTAATAAAACTAACATTTTCAAGATACCATAATACCTACATATATTCTATTTCGATGATAATATGGAAGTTTGGGTTACAGGGTTTTGTCGTGTCATCTGATGTTTTAAGTGATCACTTTATACACGTACAACTTTCACCATTTTACACGTGATTGACCACCACGCTACTCAAGTTTTTGGAACACCTTGATATATTGATCAATCTCAGGATAGTACATATGAGCTCACAATATTCATCTATGTTGGATTGAGAATGCTTTTATTTAGCAGAGACCCTTTATTTGGATGTGTTTAAGATCCGAGCCACGGAGTGGAAAAATCCTAGATTTGTGAACAAGTATTTGGACACAAGTATTAACTAGCATTTTCAAGATATCTCAAAACATATTCTATTGAGATGAAAATATGGAAGTCTGCGTATTTACAGGGCTTTCTCTTGTCATCTGCTAGTTTAAATGATCGCTTTATACACTGTGTAGCTTTCCCATTCTATCCACGATCGACTAACAAAACATATATAATTTAAACATGATAAAAATCGTTTGCAGAGCTTTACCAGATTACCCAAACTGGTGGATCAACCGACAACTTTGAACACAGCACCCTCGCTTTCTACCTCAATAAGTTCAACATGATCGCTGAGGAAGGTTTCTTCTATGGACCAATGGTATGTAATGCAAAACTCACTTCGTTGTCTTAAACCAATGCTAAGTGGCGTTTAAAAATGTAATAAACTTTGCTATTATTTGAAAAACTTTGAAAAAGTCTCCTAAATATTGAAAAACTCGTCGATGACACATGACGGAGAGCAAGGACTCCCGACTCATTAAAAAATTGATACAATGATTAAAGAAAACCCTTCGTTTTTTACCACTTGAGTTTTATTATAGACTACATGTTTCAGAAGTTAAACTTCCATAATTCAGGTCTGTATAATAACTAAAATATAAAATATAAAATTGTTCTATAAATAAGGAGAGGGGAAAGTAAGGGGAAGGGGTTAGTCAAGGAACGGAGTTTGAAAACAAAGGAAAAATTGAAAGCAATGGCGTAGATTTTTGAAACAATATATTATTTAATAAATTATTATTAGAATTCAGGTTTTTTTGTATTTCTAAATTTTCAAGATAATTCATAATTTGGCCTTTATATGGAACAAGGTGTAATAATTTTAATTTATGAGAGTGAAATGAGTGATTAGTATCTATTATATGATTTGCAAATTCCGAAAAATAATTGCTAACAAGAACAACAATTTTCCCCTCTCCTTATTTATAGAACAATTTTATATTTTATATTTTAGTTATTATACAGACCTGAATGATGGAAGTTTAACTTCTGAAACATGTAGTCTATAATAAAACTCAAGTGGTAAAAAACGAAGTGTTTTCTTTAATCATTGTAACATGTCTTACCACAAAGTTAATGCCGAAACAATAATTAAATTAAAAAATTGATACATTTTTATTTAATTGTTTCTTGATGAGTAGGTTAAATAAAATCAATGGCACCTAAATCAAATGCCTACAATCTTATATTTAATTGTGAAAAACAATTTAATTTTTTGTATTCTAGCCAACATGGGCCGACGCGTACTTTGCTGGGTTCATCGACACCATGGAGACCAGGATGAAGAAGGAAGTTCTTGACAACTACCCCAACCTGAACAACATCAAGATGACCATCAACTCCAGGCCCTCCATCCAGAACTACTTGGAGAAGCGCCCATTCTGCGACCAGTGAAGATACCATTTCATCACGATTGAGTCAAATACATAATGTTATTTTGAATTGATTAAAATAAATTCAACTTAAAATGCCTTTTTATTTTTTTGAATGATAAAAAAGTTCAGTCATCCAAAAGGTAAAAACCAATTTTCGATCATCATTGCCACATATAGGCATTTCTGGTAGAACTTTGGGTTCATTGATTCCACTCACTTCAGGTAAGTACTTTAAAATTTTTACATAGGACAACGCTTTAGAACCTATCTGTAAGAAAACCTGTTTTTTTTTAAAAATTATTTACCAAACCATAAAACGCAAATAAAAAATAACGTTAATATAACACTTTAAAAGTAAAAGTTTATTAAATATTCAATATTTTATTATGAAATGGCAAAGCAGTAACTTTTTATTTAGACATGGTTGAAATAACTTATTTTTTTATTGATTGATTCGGAGTTCCCTATTTGTTGATCAATTTGAAAAATTAAATTTATTTTGTGATAAATTTAAATGATTGTTTGTTAATGCTTTTGTCTTTTAATAATTAGTGTCATTTACACATATGTGCCACTAGTTGTTCCCTAACCATATAATTGAAAGCAATCTCACGTACAATATTAAAGACTTTAACAACTTTAGAAAGTAGGTAACTTTAAACAATTTTAACATTTTCTTTCCTTTTAACTGGAACACATTGCTTATTAAATATTAAAATAAATACTGCGTCCATATTTTAAGCATTCCTCTAGAATGTATAGAATGAAAAAAATATTTTTAATGATTATCACTTATCAGCCACACGAAAGATATTTTGTGAAAATCAGGAATAAAGTCACCAATATAAATCAACTATTATATTTGCCTACAACATTTTGAGTGTGTCCAAATACTTGTTCACAAAATCTGAATTATCTCCAATCAGAGGAGTTATTTCCAAATTATTTTTAACATCTCATCAAAGATGAAGAAGAATATGGAAGTCTGGGTATGTAATCCAGGATTCGGACCTCACATACTAATAAAAGAGTTTCTGCTGAATAAAAGCTTCTTTTCATCTCACCAATAGATGTCTCTAGTGAAGTTTTAGTGATTCAGAACAATGTTTCAAAATTGGTTCACATAAATATATATATATATATATATATATATATATATATATATATATATATATATATATATATATATATATATATATATATATATATATATATATATATTTATATATTTATATATATATATATATATATAAATATATATATATATATATATATATATATATATATATATATATATATTTATATATATATATATATATATATATATATATATATATATATATATATATATATATATATATATATATATATATATATATATATATATATATATATATATATATATATATATATATATATATATATATATATATATATATATATATATATATATATATATATATATATATATATATATATATATATATATATATATATATATAGAACTTCCAAGAATTTGAGAAGTGTGTTTGTCAATAATGTGTAGAATTGGTGAATGTTACACGTGTGTAAAGTGATCACTTAAACCAGCCTATGACGGTCGTCAGCCCCGTAAATGCCCCAACTCCCATTTTCTTCTTCATCTTTGATGAGGGGTTAAAAATAATGTTATATTTGCCAGTGTGTGGCGTAGGAATATCCATAAAAAAAAACGCTATAGGTGAGGGAGCGATGGTTTTCACGTCTCATTCCCACTCTCCTTCGGTATATGGGAACACAAGGAATAGAATCCCGTCTCATGACAATTGCTGATTGGACGAGGTCTTTTCGCCGATTTTGTGAGCATCTTCCGATGTTATTTTATGTTTTAAGATTTTAAATTCGGAAAAAATAATCACTTTTCACATAAAGTGTGATGAAACTGAGTGATCAAATAAATAATTTGAACAAGTCAAAAGTACGATTTGCATTTATTATTAACCTTGCTTATTATGTACAAGGTTTGTATGTAGATCATTAAGTGGATTTTTACTTCCTTTAACTAATTTTTATTTAGATAATCTAGAAAAATTGAAATAAGTAAAGCAATCAATAGACTTACTCATAATAAATAACCAAATAAATTTAACTTTGAGTCCACTTTCGAAAATATTCCCACTGTGATTCATTTGTCGTCTTTATCTTTTTCATTTTGTTTTTTTTTTTTATTTTTACACAAATGTAAAATCGTAATAATTCAATTTTAATTTTAATGACCTAATGATGGAATAATTTTCCAATAAAATGTCACAAATAATTGTTTAAAAAAAGTGGTATTACACAAAGTAAGCAATGGATGGTAAGTAGATTGTTTTATTACGATAACACAAAGTTATCAATGCTTTTTAAATACAAAATAAATTTTTATTAATTTATTTCAAGCTGTGTTGGGAACAGGGGGTATAATCTAAGCTGGGCCAATCAGAACTTCTCAGCGTTTGCTCATTGCTGGGAGAAAACCACGTCAAACTCATCAGGAGAAGGTGGACTGTTGACTGTCGTCAACAGATCTTTCGTTCCACTAGAAGAGAGTTCAGTATTTTGTGTCCTAGCTTGGTTTATGTCCTTTACTATTTTTGTACTATGGTATTAATTTTCCTTCAATATCATAATGTGTCTTGTGTTTTCGAAGAAAAAATCGTATAAGAAAAAAAAACAAACAGTGCATTGCTATGTATCCATTTTATATTACGGTTATTATTAATTATTTAAATTAAACAGTCTAGGTAACCCAAACATCAGGTTTTGGTCTATTTGCTATGTATTTCTGGAGACTCTCCTTGCTTCTAACATTTTCCACGAGGGCACAGAGGTTTGGGTATGGCCGAAGAATGTCACCAGACATGGAATCCACCAAATCTATAAATCCTGCGAAGTAAATGTCCACCCAAGTTACCTGTGGGAAAAAATATAATTACTTCATGATACATCTATATAGAATTTTCCTTAAAAATGTATTAAAAGCAAAGAGAGTAATAAAGTTTTCTAAGAGTAATAAAGTGGATTCTCGTTAACTAGGTACTTTCATTTACACACATGGCGTCAAACATTATTTATTTTTTGTATATTTTAAAAGCATTGTTAATTTTGTGGTATGGTAATATAACACTCTCCTTATCAATCATCGTTCACTTTGTATTGATTAAAATGGTATTACACAAAGTGAACGATGAATGTTCGATTCATTCTGTATCAAACTGTCTAAAAAAATACAATGATGACGAAATCTTGATAGATATTTTACAATAATTATGTTTATATTGTCCAATGTAAAACAGTTTTTTAGAATAAAAAAAATAAGTTTTTCAAATCTTGAATACGTCTCAATCTTTTAGCGCAAATGCTGGATTTAACCCTCGAGGGGTTGTAATTTTTTTTGGGGTTTTAACAATGTTGTGATATATATTAAAGTCTTGGGAAAAATGCAGTGGTTACGAGCTGTCACTGGTTAGTATAGTAACTAATTTAAACACTGTTCAGCATTTCACCCGAAAGAGAACATATATGCTACTAATTTTCTGAAATATTCTATCAAACCATATTATTTGGGGTCTTTTTGTAAGCGAGTAAACTTTTTGACGCCATCTGTGAAATTTTTCATAAAGCAATTAGATCTATGTATGTAAAACCCCTTTCCATTAGTAAGGTGCGATTCTTAACTGAATAAAATAACAAAAAAGGCAGAAAAATCCTTTTTGCAATTTTCATGCTATAGAACTGTGAATGTGATTACTATGCACAGTAATCACTTTAATTAGTCAATGATAGGTGGTAAATAAATGTTTCTACAGGTTTTTTTTTGTTTCTGTTGAGATATCAATTCATATACTTGATATATTTTAACACTGTAAGCTGTTTTTAAGCACTTAAGATATTTTTGAGTAAATCCGCATATTCTTTGTTTTCCGTGATTTGGAGATCGAAAAACTAACACGGAAATACTTAGAAGTTAAAAGTGATTTAAATGTGGATTGATTAGAAAAATTGGCCTATTTATAACCTTAGATCCATAGAAACATCCTTCCGAAGCAATTTCTTCAAATCTAGACATGACGAATTTAACAGCTTCTTCCCTGTCCTTCAGAGCTGTTGGAGTATTCAGTCTCCAGGATTCTCGTAAAACTAAAAAAAGCACAAACAAGAATATACATATGTATGTACATATATTGAAGGTATCCTAACTGAGAACAATCATCTATCTATTTTTTATACGAAGGAAAATGGAAGTCTGAACATTCCAGGGCCGCAAACCTGTCAATAAGCTGGCTACAGTGATCACTTTATATATTTCTGTAACTTTTATGATATTGCCCATTGTAGAATGTTCATGATACATTATTTAAAAAAAAATGTTTACTGGTATTTTTACTTTTGTTCGATTCCTTTCGTTTATTAGTTCAAAATTTTTAAACATTTGTGTTGTATAAAGCTTTTTTCAATTCGATAAAGCTGAGATACATTCTGAATTAAGTAATATATTTTTTAGCAGTATAAGTGAGGATGGTAAATGTAATAATATTTATTATAACCAAAGAATGCCTTTGAAAAAATGCGCATTTAAACTATGATACGCAACAAAGCTATCTATCCAAAAACATATTTTTTTCACGATTCTAATTATGTTACTAAAAATAAATATATGCAGTTCTCGTTTTCATTGAAAATTATCTGTTTTTAAAAATAAAGAAAAAACAAAGAGCATGGGTTGGGAAAACGACGACACAATCATCGTCTTTGTGGTTTTCTCCTTCTCGCCCTATATTGAGACTTGTATAACTGAAAGAGACAGTTAGTTCCTTCTACAAAAAGGGCGCATATGTATTGGTGCTGATTGTATGAAGTTTTGTGAATAAAATACTACGAATGCTTCGTCACGGGATGCATAGCGCCAGAAAATATCATTTTGTAGGCAATTTTAAATTCCCATAACTAAGTTGTTTTGTTTTAGTTGCATTAAGCGTCTCCTATTGTAAACGCTAGTTTTCTTCATTACTTTTTGTAATACTGGATTTTCTTTTGATAATAAGAGATATAAAATGAGATATAAAAACTTGATAAATTGTTCAGTACACACTTACTTCCATATATGTCTTTAAGATTGTCAATTAAAGCTTCTAAAAGAGCTTCTTTGAAGGGATCGTCTGAGACCAATCCGAACCTTTTCCCCAGGTACCTTGCAATAGCTGTGGATTGGTTTAGAATTTTTCCATCTACTTCAAGTACCGGTAATTGATGATATGGAAATGCTGAAAACATAATTATTTAAGTTTAGAAGTTAGTTTAAAACAAAGTGGAGGTAGGTGCCTCTACGATAAATGACTTTTGATCCAATTTTTCATATCTTATGTAATATTCTAAGTAAACAGAATTTTTCATAAAAAAATCATGTACAAATTTCGTATGTTTCAGAAATAACAGAATTCAACATATTAATGAATGATATTTTTTTTTTTGACATCTTGTATTAAAAGTTTGGGTATTTACAGGGCTTATGATCTGTCATTGGCTGGTTAAGTGATCACAATGCACACGTGCAACATTCACCATTCTACGTATCATTGAAACTACTAAAATTTTCGGGACTCCTAGATATGTTTTTATTTATTTTTCATTTTAGATGACAGAGAAATATTTATGTTTTTATTATTTACAAAAAAACTTCAATTTCATACTTTTTCTGTCTACCTGAGCGGCTCATTTTGAAAAGTAGGTATCTAATTGTAGTAGAGTGGGTTCGAACCCAGAAACTCTGACTCAAGAGTCTGCGACTATAACCACGGGACCACAACCCGACTGATCAATCTCATTACACAATACATTTGAGTCCACAGCAGTCATCTATGTTAGATTGACAAAAATTTTAATGTGGCAGAGATCCTTTTATTTGTATGCAAGGTGTCAAGATAATATAATAGGCCACTCACTTTTCTTGACAGCAAGCCACTCGTGTTGGCATATCCGCACATCTTCAAACTCAACTCCGGCGTATGCAAAAATGTAGCGAATTGACTCCGCCCAACCCTTCATACTGAAGTACGTCAACTTAAATTTTGATTTATTATTCGCCATTTTCTCTCCTTTAAGATCTAAGGACGATAATAAAATCGGTATGAGAAAATAAACAAGTGATTTTGATAATAATGCTGGTAGTATGTAATAAAAATAATCCTACCAGTGATTAAAAAAAGTTAAAAAAGTTTAAATTCACTTCTCTTATTCAATTACCAATATCATATATGTATTTAAAAAAAATATATTAAAACCATTGTGTATATTTTCTTACATCGAACGACATTTAAACATATTATATATCCAACGAAAATGCTTTAATTTCATTAATTGATTTGGCAGTCACTTTGTGGTAAAATCTATCCATTTTTAAGTTATGTTTTACTTGGTATATACTACTTTTTCTTAAAATCTATTGTGAAACATATTTCGATACATTTCGCATCATATAATCATGCATGGAAACTAGTGTCATCATAAAAATATGAGAGATAGTGATATTTACCAAGGAAAACTTCAATTTATAATGAAAATTATTTAATATTTTTTACTATCGCTTCACCATTATATATGAAACAATTGAATCACTATTACATTGGTGATGTAGTGCCTTATACACCATTGAGTGCGGATATGGGTTATAAGATGTGAATATAAATATTAGAAAAAAACAACCAAAAAAAGTAACTTTATTCAGTAACGTTTTAAATTGGGAAACCACAATGTTAGTAGTTCAAAATATTAAGATTTCAACATGAATATAAAACACTTGTGTAAGAGCAATTTTATTTTTATTAATACATACACACGACTAGTTTCGAGAACTATAGATGTTCTTCTTCATCAACAGGTGAAAATACAAACTGTACTTAATAAATACTACACAAGTGTTTTATTTTTACATTGAAATAATCATGTCAAATTTAAGTCAGATCACATTAAAATTACTTGACTTATAGAACAAAATGATGATTTAAATGTAAAAATAATACAATTGTAAAGTGTTTGTAAAGTTCAGTTTGTATTTTTATCTGTTGATTAGAACATCTAAAGTTCTAACTAGTCTCGAAAATAATCATGTCAAATTTAAGTCAGATCACATTAAAATTACTTGACTTATAGAACAAAATGATGATTTAAATGTAAAAATAATCAAATTGTTAAGTGTTTGTAAAGTACAGTTTGTATTTTTATCTGTTGATTAGAACACCTAAAGTTCTAACTAGTCTCGAAAATAATCATGTCAAATTTAAGTCAGATCACATCAAAATTACTTGACTTATAGAACAAAATGATGATTTAAATGTAAAAATAATACAATTGTAAAGTGTTTGTAAAGTTCAGTTTGTATTTTTATCTGTTGATTAGAACACCTAAAGTTCTAACTAGTCTCGAAAATAATCATGTCAAATTTAAGTCAGATCACATCAAAATTACTTGACTTATAGAACAAAATGATGATTTAAATGTAAAAATAATACAATTGTAAAGTGTTTGTAAAGTTCAGTTTGTATTTTTATCTGTTGATTAGAACACCTAAAGTTCTAACTAGTCTCGAAAATAATCATGTCAAATTTAAGTCAGATCACATCAAAATTAATTGACTTATAGAACAAAATGATGATTTAAATGTAAAAATAATACAATTGTAAAGTGTTTGTAAAGTTCAGTTTGTATTTTTATCTGTTGATTAGAACATATGTAGTTCTCGAAACTAGTCGTGTTTACATTAATAAACCCATAAGTAGTCTCTTACACAGGTATTTTTTTTTGTATTATTATTTTAATTTGAGCCATTTAACCACATTGCGATTTCTTATTTTACGAGTATAAGTTATTATTATTTCATTGAGTTTTTATGTGTTTTCTTTTTCTTATGTTTATAAATAACACTTCTCTTAAAGCATACTCGTATCCGAAAAATTAAAAACATTTATTTTTCAATTGACATTATTAATTTATAAAACTTACAATAAAATAAAATAAATGTTAAAATAAAACAATATGGTAACTTACCAATTTAGTAAATGAATATTATTTTTAATATTTCAAGCCAGATCAACATCAGCATGAAGGATTGTTTCGTACATACGTGATATACTACTATTTTTCCGCCACGAAATTTTCTAAGTGAATTAAATACAGATATTAATGCTATCTCTAACGATATTATTCCATTAATTGATTATATTATAACATCTGTAGATAAGTTTTGCAGAGATAAAAAAGGTAATAAAGAACGCTTAAATCAATACTCATAAAATTATAATTAAGATAGTAAATAATATTATCTATTTTCCTAATGTACTAGATAGTACAATTTTCAATATAGTGGGGCTATCCTCAATCTTTTCCATCGTTAAATTAAATTAAAATTTTATATGTTATTCGGCATTCACTTTGTGGTAAGACATGACGAAATTTTAAAAGAAAAACTTATTTTTTACCAGCTGAGTTAATTTTATTATAACGACTAATTTCGGAAGCTCTGCTTCCATCTTCAGGTGTAAATATTAACTGTGTTAAAAAACAAGTGTTAATCATTTCAAAAATTCAATTTATTTCAATAAAAAAATAAAATTTAGATTTTTTTATTGAATTTAAACTATAAATTGGTTTCTTGAACGTTTTTTGCAGATACTTTGTGACTTGTGACACATTTTATAAAACTTAATAAAATAAAACTAAAACATTATTTTTAACCACTTTTGTTTTTTGTTCATTTCATCAAATGATTTCGGCAGAAACCTTGTCATCTTCAGGAATGGATATGTACTAAACTTGAAACAGTGAGAAATTCTTAGTAAGGTGAATAAGAAAAATAGGAAGCTGTTTGAATTCTTGGATGTAGGGGCGTGTTCTCCATATAAGTGAAAAAGGAGCTAGACGTACTAGAACGCCACACCAATCTGTCTATACGAATTTTTTTCACCTCTTCCACATTCATGCATCACCTCATAAATACCTGACCACTTTCAAAATTTTGGAATACTTAATCATGCCAAGTTTACTCGGTTTCCTCTGCTTCTATTAACAACCGAAATCGCCTCATAAATTTGTTCTCTATTCATTCTTCACTCATTCTATGCACATGTTATAAATTATACTGTTTTGAAAGATAATACTCAAATTATATTTCAATACCATTCACGTAGGTACAATATATATTGGTTTGTATAAAACAGTTATTGGTCCTACCGATAAGCATACAGTATGCACATATACACTCATATATGTTTATATAACGTACTCTTTCATTTTGCCCATTGACGTTTTTGTGTTAAATGGAGTAAAGAGGCATCACTATGAACAAAGTTGTCGAGTGTATTTTTTCAACAATATCATTTAAGGTTCCAAACAAAGTAAATAATTAGAATATACAAAAGTAAAGAGGTATCATCCAGAAACAAAGTTGTAGAAATGTATATTTCCAACAATATCATTTAAGGTTTGAACTAGGTCAATAATTAGAATTCAAAAAGTGCAGAGGTATCATTCATAAACAATGTTGAATAAATGTATATTTCCAACAATGTCATTTATGGTTTCAAACAAGATCAATAATTAGAATATAAAAAGTACAGAGGTATCATTCATGAACAATGTTGTAGAAATGTATATTGCCAACAATAAAATTCAAGGTTCAAAGTCAATAACTAGAACAAAAAGTATAGCGGTATCATTTATGAACAAAGTTGTAGAAACGTATATTTCCAACGATATCATTTAAGGTTTAAACTGGGTCAATAATTAGAATATAGAAAGTGCAGAGGTATCATCAATAAACAATGTTGAATAAATGTATATTTCCAACAATGTCATTTATGGTTTCAAACACGGTCAATAATTAGAATATAAAAAGTACAGAGGTATCATTCATGAACAATGTTGTAGAAATGTACATTGCCAACAATAAAATTCAAGGTTCAAAGTCAATAACTAGAACAAAAAGTATAGCGGTATCATTTATGAACAAAGTTGTAGAAATGTATATTTCCAACAATTTCGTTTAAGGTTTCAAACAAGGTCGATAATTAGGAAAAAAGTACGGAGCTATCATTAATGAATAATTTTGTAGAAATGTATATTTCCAAATATATAATCCAAGGTTCAAAGTCAATAACTAGAATAAAAAAAATTTACAGAGGTATTCTTTATGAACAAAGTTGTAGAAATGTATATTTCCAACAATTTCGTTTAAGGTTTCAAACAAGGTCAATAATTATAAAAAAAAGTATAGACGTATCATTTATGAACAAAGTTAATGTTTATTTCCAACAATATCATTTAAGGTTTCAAACACCGTCAATAATTAGAATATGAAATGGATAAATCTCTTCTGTGATTTAATAATACCGTTTGAAAGGGCAGGGTCACCCAAAGTACTAACCTTCCAGGGAAACTATCATTCTACTTAATTTACAGGAAAACATCCCCCTAGGGTGGTCGGCCGGGTATGGGGCGAGTGCCGCCAATTATACAATTTATTTAGAGCGAGTCTAAATAGGATAAATATCTTTCTAAGTATTCGTTTGAATTTGAAATGTTTGAATACGAGATTAATTGAAACACGTCCTGTTATTTGTCTGATTGATTCAAACGGTCATCCCTTGGTGAGTTTTCAAGGAATAATTTGACGTAGTTTTAATTTAAGTAAACTATGCTACATTCTGATAATTGAATATTTTTATGAATAAAGCTATTAAGATCGCCTGATCTTTAAAGAGATTTAAACCGCGTCGATATAAACTTTATAAAATTAAACAACTTTGTTTTAACTACTTTTTTATTAATAAGATTTAACCTACCGGTTTCGACAAAAACCTTGTCATCACCAGGGTGTATTAAATGCTAAATCATTAAAAAACATTAAATATAAAGTTGTTTAATTTTAAAAAGTTTATAAAATGTGCCACAAAGTATCTACGGAAAACATTCAAGAAACATGTCGATATAATTTGTAATAGAGGTGACTCAATTTGAGATAAAAGATCTATCATTTTTATATAAAAGAAGATGGAAGTATGAGCATTTTAGGACAAACGACCTGGTATGTGGTTAGCTTAAGTGATCATTTTATGCACTTGTATAATTTTCACCATTATTGAGCATCTATTGTATAAAGAAGCATTTGTTTTTAAAATTTGTATACGAGTATATGTAATTATCCGGATCCCATTCACATGTGCGTAATAATTCAATAGATTCATCTCAAGTTGGGACACGTTTAATATCAAGATGTCGGATGAATAATCCAATGTCTAGTTAGATATAGTGGTAAGGTAAACGGAGCAAAACAAAAGGACCTGGCTTAACAGTTTAGGAGAGTCGTTCCACTGTAGTACTAGTCTCATACATAGTTACACGAAGAAACACGATGTTTGATAATAACGCTAAATGCATCAAAACACGCCTTGTTATATTGTTATAGTAAAATGTTTATAAAAAATGGAAAGATGAAAAAAGCTAAATCAATGAATAAAAAACGGGTGCTTCAAATTTGTATTTGGTTTGATGTATTTTCTTAATTTAACATAAGCTAAATGTAAATTGTCTTGTATACCCAGTCAATCAATGTTCTGATTTCATTGAATTGATCACAATTGAAGAAATTTATTAGGAAGTTGAATAGAAACCCAGTAAATATTGGTGAGGGGAAAGTTTCCTATTGATTTGCTTTCTTCGAAAATTCATTTTAAACTTTCGCCCCTGTAAGCAATAAGTCACTTTTAAACTTGCGAATATTTCGCGAGAGATGAAATTAGATTCGAAAACATGGCAGTACCAATTTCGTGGATATCTAATGATGTTTTTCAGGCATTTTCCATCACTCTCGCGACTTGATAAGGAATTTCAGTAAATCTTTTTGATAATTCGGATAAATATTTATCGAAGGCACATCGTTATAAAGGAGAATTTTTACTGAACATAAATTTTCTTTTTACATGTACATATATATATATATATATATATATATATATATATATATATATATATATATATATATATATATATATATATATATATATATATATATCTATATATATATATATATATATATATATATATATATATATATATAAATATATATATATATATATATATATATATATATATATATATATATATATATATATAATATATATATATATATATATATATATATATATATATATATATATATATTTATATATATATTTATATATATATATAAATATATATATATATATATATATAAATATATATAAAAATTTTTTGTATTTTTTTTATAACGTGGTAATATTTTCCTTTTGAAAATTAAGTGTAAATAATATGTAAAGTGGGTGTATAATAATAAAATAAACAATGTGTTGCTTTGTAATTAAAGTTTATTCTTAATTTATCTTTATAATAATTTTTATATCTATCTATCTATCTATCTATCTGATTCTGACAGTTATTTTTTCCTATCGGATCTCTTTTGTTTAATTCTGTGCGACGCATGCGGCATCTGGTGGTAGAACTGTTTTATGTAGGTACTTTTTGTAAGTACTTAATAAAATGTATAGGTAGGTACCTAGTTATTTTATTACATCTCCCCCCTTGGGGATGAAAATTCATAGTAAAATTTTCACTCGTCCTCCGGATCATCTTCTTGTAGTGAAGGGACTGGTATAAGTTTAGTGATATGATAAAGTTTTTTTTTTTTTTCTTTCTTTCTTTTTTTTCCTTCTTTTTTTTTTTTTTTTTTTTCTTTCTTGTTTTTTTTTTCTTTCTTTCTTTTTTTCCGTTCTTTTTTCTTTCTTTCTTTTTTTGTATTTTTTTTTTCTTGACCCTTTTAAAGTAGACACAGTTTTTCTCAATCCATTTGTTTTTTTCTTTTGAATTCCTTCATTTTTATTCAGATCTCTTAAAGTATCTTCTAATATAACCAAATGTACAACTTTTAATTGTTCATCTGCATTTTTATTCGATTCTAAAACTGGATTCCGGCTTAGACAATCTACTTCTAAATTCTTCTTTCCTGGAGTATATTTTATTTCATCTTTCGTAGAAGTTTTTTCTACTTTATTTTTATTTTCATTTTTCAAGCACTGTTTCTGTGTTATTTGTATGTCTTCATTTTTATTCTGATCTTTTGAAATATCTTCTAATTTAACCAAATTTACAACTTTTAATTGTTCATCTGCATTTTCATTCGATTTTAATACTGGATTCCTGCTTAGACAATCTACTTCTAAATTCTTCTTTCCTGGAGTATATTTTATTTTATCTTTCGTAGAAGTTTTTTCTACTTTATTTTTATTTTCATTTTTCAAGCACTGTTTTTGTGTTATTTGTATGTCTTCATTTTTATTCTGATCTTTTAAAATATCTTCTAATTTAACCAAATTTACAACTTTTAATTGTTCATTTGCATTTTCCTTCGATTCTAATACTGGATTCCTGCTCATAAAATCTGCTTCGAAATTCTTCTTTTCTGGAGTATATTTTATTTTATATTTTGTAGAAATTTTTTTCACATGATTTTTATTTTTAATTTTATCACTAGTTCTTAAATTTCCATGTCTTCTTTGATTATCTTCTAATCGTTTTCTTTGATCATCTTCTGATTTTTCTCTCTCACTTCGAACATATTGTAGTAATTGTTTTAATACATCTAATGTTTCATAATCCATTTCCAATTAACAAAATTGTCGTTTTATAACGTGGTAATATTTTCCTTTTGAAAATTAAGTGTAAATAATATGTAAAGTGGGTGTATAATAATAAAATAAACAATGTGTTGCTTTGTAATTAAAGTTTATTCTTAATTTATCTTTATAATAATTTTTATATCTATCTATCTATCTATCTATCTGATTCTGACAGTTATTTTTTCCTATCGGATCTCTTTTGTTTAATTCTGTGCGACGCATGCGGCATCTGGTGGTAGAACTGTTTTATGTAGGTACTTTTTGTAAGTACTTAATAAAATGTATAGGTAGGTACCTAGTTATTTTATTACATATATATATATATATATATATATATATATATATATATATATATATATATATATATATATATATATATATATATATATATAACGGAGAAAAATGAATGAAGTCGTGCATAATAAACGTCATCTCTATGGCATAATATATGATGAAGTGAAATTCCAAAAAGGCCACGAATCCTCGAAAGCTGTGTTTGAAACATTTATCAAGGAGTTCGTCTTTCTGGCGCCAGCTTCGGAGGCCATTAACTTCGTGAGACATCAACAGGACAACAACACATTAAATATTCAAATGAAGAATCCTTACGAGCACGTGGGGTCTCGTGACATTATTCTTTATAATATTTCTACTCAAATTTATGGCCCAGAATTTTGAAAAAGTATACAAAATACAGTAATCCCCCCTAAAACTTTGAGATAGGTACCGCGGTTTCGGAGGGCACGTTAAAAGGAGGATTTTTTTTTTTACATTTTGACTATTTTCACCAAAAACGAGTCCCTTATAATTAAAATACAATTTTAAAATAACAAACCCCTGTAGCATCACTTTGATAACACGGTACCTATGTCAACGTTATAAGGAGGTTCACTGTACACACATCGTCGCTTATTTTCCAAACAAGCCCATGAGGCATTTTCCAAACAAGCCTAGGTGTGTCAACTTGAGATGAAACATTACATATATATTCAATATAAGCACAAAAAATCATTTTACACTTGTAATATTCAATTTTTTCAATCGTTTGTACGGATTCGTGTAAAGCTCTGCAGACAACAAAAAGAGGATTGCAGGCTGTAAAGTCGAGTGTGTGATGAGAATAATGCCGCAAGTAAGCGGTGGGAGTACTGCGAGGGTTGCACCGCCACCGTGAGCGGTGAGTAGCCCGAGGCAGGGGATGAAAAAACTCATTTGCGATTATTTGCGCACCAATTCACTTTATAGGTCTAACAGTGAGGGCCGAGGGGATGGATTATTCAGGGGCATTTTCAGATTTCAGGAGACATGAATTCAACTTTACAAGGTACACAATGTATCGACATTGAGATTTACACTTTAAATGAAACTTATTTTAATTTTAAACTGATATATATGTATTATTTTCTTACATCTTATCAAAGATGAACAAGAATATGGAAGTCTGGGCATTTACGAGGCTGACGACGTCATAGGCTGGTTAAAGTGATCAATTTACACACGTGTAACATTCACCAATTCTACTTATTATTGACAACCACACCACTCAAATTCTTGGAAGTTCTATATATATGAGCCAATTTTACAACATTATTATTCTTGAATCACTAGAACTTCACTAGAGACATTTATTGGTTAGATGGAAAGAAGCTTTTTATTGAGCAGAAACTCTTTAATTAGTATGTGAGGTCCGAATCCTGGATTGTAATCACACACATGAGAAACACCAGAAAATATCATTTTCATTTTTATTATTCAAGCTTATTATTTGACCAGATTATTTATTTACAACATTTTGAGTGTGTCCAAATACTTGTTCACAAATTCTGGATTATCTCCGATTACAAGAGTTATTTTTAAAATATTTTTTTGACATCTCATCAAAGATAAAGAAGAATATGGTCTGTCTAATAAATAATCTGTCTGTCTAACGAATAAGTCTGAATTCCATATTCTTCTTCATCTTTGATGAAATGTCAAAAAATAAAATGAAAATAACTCCTGTAATTGGAGATAATCCAGATTTTGTGAACAAGTATCTGGACATACTCAAAATGTTGATATATATGTATTTTAAAACATTTTTTACAAATTTTTCTTTCTTTTTACCGCGTTAGTAGAGAAGTGCTAAACCACTTTCTGGGTGAATGTTTCGGGCTCGATTCTCAAAGCGTTAATCTTTATTGAATTCATTTTTTTTTATATCTCAACATACATGAAGAAGTATATGGAACATTTATCATTCCAAGACTTCGGAGCAAAGAACTAATCAACTCTTCTTAAGCAATTTAATATCCTGTCGACTAAATGCGATGCACAATCCAATATTTGAGGGGGACAATACGCAAAATTCATAATATTTTTTCAGTCACATTTTCTTCACAATAATCGATAAGGCAAGAGCATAAACACATAAAGTCAAGTATTTATGAGTTCAAAAGAAAGCATATTTAAATGTTATACTT
Organism: Brachycentrus maculatus; assembly: GCF_059751285.1. Lineage (NCBI taxonomy): Eukaryota > Metazoa > Arthropoda > Insecta > Trichoptera > Brachycentridae > Brachycentrus > Brachycentrus maculatus. The sequence continues at coordinate 195,961 of NW_028281066.1, read as the reverse complement.
CTTGGGTGCGGATCTGTCAAAAAACTGTTCACATAATACGCCATCTATGGTCTAAAAAACTAACGATATTTCTTTCAAACAACATTATGTTGTATTATGCTTGTCGTTTTCAGCGAAGAAATTCCAGCAACTTGACAGCTACTGTCAAATGTGGTGAGTACGATATATTATGATGGGCTTTGAAATATTTGAAAGTACTGAAGGGTGAATTGAATATAATGTCATTCTAGATTACTCGGCTCTTAATAATATAAGAAATCAGTCTGAAAGCAACCAATACATTATTTATTGTAACTGCAGACAGTTGGTAGAATTTCATGTTGAATTTTTTGGGTAATATATCCAAAATTAAACAAGGTTTATTGGATTGAATTCTACATTTATTTATGTATATATTATTACGTGACGCGTTTCGTCTTATTAAGACATTTTCAAACACTCAATGTGTGTGTTTGATAATGTATTCATAAGGCGAAACGCGTCACGTATTAACATATCGTAGTCGTATACGAGAAAATGACCAACTACCAAAACGTATAATGTTCAGGAGGGCCATTTAAGTCACTATTGCTAGGCAAGAAAATAAACACCAATGCAGTTAGTCATTTTTAACTAGTCAATATATTATACTTCCAAGTTTAAAATCCTTTGGGATTTTTTCAGGGTAATATTTAGCTAGTAAGATATCAAATAGTCAATGATCAAGTTTTTGTAAAACAATGCACTTGGTCACTTTCTTCTGTATGACTACGATATACATAAATATGTGTAGAATTCAATCCAATTAACCTTGTTTAATTTTGGATAAATTACCCAACAAAAATCAATACATTTTTTTATATTGATTCAAAAATGTCACAGACCTATTTTTCTCCCAACTTTCACCCTCGGGCTACACACCCCCATCCCCTTTCCGACTCATCTGACAACATGTTTTGGTTTTCTTGTCATGTGCCGAAATTCCCTGGGGTTTGTCGGCTCTACAGCCTCCCAAAATTCATTAATCAAAATAATGACGAAGAAACTGGCGTTTAATTATTTGTATAGTTTGCTTTTTGATTACGGAGGGTCAGAATGCTTTGTCATTGAAAGGTCCCTGAATTTGATCCGTTCTCAAAGAAGGATGGTGACCAAATATGCGATCCGATTTGTTTTGACTTTTTTGATGTAGAAATAACGTCAAAGATCTCTCTAAAAGTACATGTAAACAAAAATTTTAAAACAATCGTTTGAATACAGCACATTTTTGAGATTCAAATTTTATAATTCATATTTGAAGCATTAATTTTGTGATTTTTCCATGTCGAAATAATATCAAAGATCTCCCTAAAAGTACATGTAAACAAAAATTTTCACACATTTGTTTTAGTAAAACACATTTGTGAGATTTTAATTTTATAATTTATATTTGAAACATTAATTTTGTGATTTTCCATTTTATAATTAAAATGTAACTTTGTTTCAAAATCACAACAAATATTTTATTATAACTTAATAATGTCTACCAGTATCGAAGCTAACCGCTTCTTTATCAAGACTGATTAATGCTAATAATAGTATTAATCAGTCAAATTTTTGAGAATTACATAACCATACCACCGTTCTTTGATTTTCAATACAGATTCTCAATATGTATGACTTGCTAATAACATTGTTATTACAAGATTTTGTAATAAGTGGAAATTCGATAATAACCCAATATCTGATATCTCAATTAAAAATCTCCAATAACGCTTCAATAGTTGGGAAAGTCGGATATCCGATTTGCGAGATATAATTTCCCCACTCAATTAAACATTCCAATTTCATTTTTTACTGATCTCCGTCCTCCCTCATCCAACACACCTGACCTCACCACTAATCCTATTTCCGGGACGTAGCGGAAATTGAAAAAAAGCCCGGAATCGCGTTTCATACATTAAAGTCAGCTATGAAAGCTCCACAAATAAAGCTTGCCATAGAGTACATGAACGCTAAACGCGTTAAAAAAATCACAATATTTTTATTGTATCCTAATTTTTGTTCACAAAATCTGAGTAAAGCTCCATTGAGTAGTTATATTTATCAAGACATTTATTAAGATCTCAACACAGATAAAGATATCGGTAGTGTAAAGGCAAAGGGGTATATCTGTCAAATTTTTCATTTTCTAAGTTTGTTCCACAAAATGTCTTAAATAGTGCATTCCATAATCTGGCAAAAGGATATAGCTGTAGTTGCAATACTTATTTAGTTTTATTAAGATATGCACATATAAAAATACATAAAACAAATGAGTTATTTAATTTCACAAGTTTGTTTTCGCTCTCCTGTAAAATTTTGTCTGAAACAAATATACCCCTTTGCTTTTACACTACCGATATATAGTGAAGTATGCGCATTTACAGGGATAACGTAGAAGGCTGGTGTAAGTGGATACTTTATACAAATGAAACATTCACTATTCTACCAATGATTGACAACCACACTACTCGAATTTCGAAAGTGGTATTTATTGTTTCTATGCAATGTATGGAAGCGAAACAGAGAGTCGGCAAAAGAAAGATAAAAGTAGACTGAATAGAGTCAAAATGCGATCCCTTAGACTTATGCGCGGCAAAACGATTTATGATAGATGTTCGAATTGTGAAATTAGGAAAGAATGCAAGGCTGAGATAAGCATTATCTATAAAATTAAGATGTATGGATATGGTGTACAAATGAGTGAGGAAATAACGATAAAACAAATTCATGAGGAGAATGTAGCAATAAAAAGGAGCAGGAGATGACCGAGAAAAACTTGGTATGATCAGGAATGCCAAATTAGATACATGAAACCGGTCAGCCAGGAGTCGTAATAATAGGCAGTTATGTATGAAACGATTTTTGTATGTGGAAGAGGCGAAGAATGTTTGAAAAGACTGAGTGATGGTTAGTTAGTAAGTTAAAAGTTATTGTTTAATTAAAAAATAGCTACTATTCAAGTTTTGTAATTTTTAAGGTTCAGCTCATTGTCATTATAATTTATTTCATAAAATCGAAAGGACTAACATCAGATACGTCAATCGAATAAAACGTAACGAGTTATTTGTCATTTTGTCATTTTGGTTCGGAATTTCTACACCAAACGGTAAAGTTAAAATTTTGTTTTCTCTCTCATTTAAAAATTAAGTATGACATCTTTACAGTTCTTGACTGAATTCAAGAAACTTTTTCTTGTCGCAAGTGAAACAATCTTTCAGTATCTAAAAACCAGTTTCAGCATGCCTGAAAACATTCGAAACTTTTTAATTAAAATAATCTTGCTGGAATCGTATTTTACTTTCGCATAAGCTAGAAAGTCAGCTGTCGTAGACACATAATTGCTGTATTAAAAAATATACGTGTGCCAAAAAGAAATTTTGCTTTACGAATAAATAAGCTTTTTAAATTGTGAAATTTGAACTTGCAATGAAATTATTAAATGGAAATTTCAAGGATGAAACAACAACAAAATGAATTTTTCCGCGTCTGTTTTATTTTGGTTTCATTATCTCATTTAAAAATAAAGTTTTATGTAATCTTATGTCCGCCTCCGTAGTGTAATGGTCAGCATACTCGGCTACCGTTCTGGAGGTTCCGGGTTCGATTCCCAAGGGGGGTAAAATAAATATTAGTGATTTTTTCACTGTAATATTTATTCAAAATTACCATGGACTGGTACCTGAAGCGGAAGGCTGATCATTTTTCCTTCGTGTATAAACGATCAAGATAACACTACGTTTATATGACAGTGCCCTATGCGCCATTTGGGTGCAGATAAGGGTTATATATATATATATATATATATATATATATATATATATATATATATATATATATATATATATATATATATATATATATATATATATGTATATATAATCTTATTACTTTCACAATGTTTAGTAAGTCAAAATACTTTTACACGATATGGATTTCAATTAAACTATTTAAAAGCTTTCTAATTCCAATCATAGATGGCTGTTTTTTTTTAATTAAAAAAAAGAAAGAGAAAAATTTGTGTTTTTATTATTTGTACAAATATTTCAATTTCATACTATTTCTGTGAGGCTAAGCAACTCATTATTAGAAATAGGTATCAAATTGTGGTAGAGGGGTTCGAACCGGGTAACTCTGACTTAAGAGTCCGCGACACTAACCCGGGACCACAACTGTTGTGAATCTAATCAAGGAAAGTCATAAGATAGATCTCGTTTATATGACTATCAAAATTTGAGTAGTGCGCTTGTCAATCATGAGTAGAATAGTGAATGTTACAAGTACGTTAAGTGATCACTCAACCAACCATGACAGGTCTTAAGTCGATTTTTTTTTACTCCTGAACTGATGACATTCAAGTATTTTAAATTCTTGATAAAGTTAAGTATTCCCCGATCTTCCTTTGCTTCTAACCAACCACATTCACCACATAAACTTGTTTTACTATTCTTTCTTCACTCATTCGATTTACATGCCTAAACCATTTCAATACACCTTTCTTAATTTAATCGAGAATGAAACACTCTATCATTCATCGTTCATTGTGTGTAATACCACTTCAAAAAATAAACGATGAATGATAAGGAAAATGTTATATTACCATACCACAAAGGTAACAATGCTTTTGATTTACAAAATAAAATCGGTAATGCTTATCTTAGCTTTGCATTATTTCATTTTATTTTTGACATCTCATCAAAGATGAAAAAGAATATGGAAGTCTGGGCATTTACAGGGCTGACCGTCATAGGCTGGTTTAAGTGATCACTTTACACAGTGTAACATTGACCAATTCTACCCATTATTGACAACCACATCACTCAAATTCTCGGAAGTTCTGTTTATATGAATCAATTTAAAAACATTGTTCTTGAATCACTGGAACTTCACTAGAGACATCTATTGGTGAGATGAGAAGAAGCTTCGGCAGAAACTCTTTAATTACTATGTGAGTACCGAATCCTTGATTATAATCACGCACACGAGAAACGCCAGAAAAAATCATTTTCATTTTTTTCATCAGATTTGTGAAAAAGTATTTGGACACACTCAAAATGTTGTAAATTGCATTATTTCCTTATATCACCACTCGAACATCTATCACACAACGTTTTACATGATTTTTTGAGTTTAAACTTCTGCGATTTGAAAAAAATATTTTCAATCTAAAGCTTTAATTGTAGTCTTGAATTAATCATGAAGTTTATAAATTAATAACTTTCATCCTTGTGCTCTAAGAAATTCTCATACTTTGGATTTTGAGGGCCTCCTAAAGAAGCGTAGGTGGTTGTTTTACGGGAATCGCTTAGATATACAGATGAACAACCCTAAACAAAAAATAGAATAGGCACCAACCCCTTTCAATCTAACTACAAACGAAAACAACAACAAACCCCGCTAGAGGGCTGGGGATGGAAAGTTCCTCAGATATTTAATTGAAATTTAAGCAAGCGATAATTAGTTTGCTGGCTTCAGAGCACCCGCAGATCCCTCCAACTGTCGACGGAAACAAATTAAATACGGAAATACACAACGAATTTTCACTTCAGGTAATTGAATAAAAAAAAAGCAACTTAATTTTACTTAAAATAAAACTTTGTTTTAAAATCACTATAAATATTTTATTAGAACATAATTATAATGTCTACCGTTTTCGAAGTTCGCCGCTTCTTTTTCCAGACTGATACATACTAAAACACTATCTACCAAACAAATTTCAAAATATTTTGGCCGCTAGGCAAAAGTGCTTGGATAGATTTCATGGGGATTAAGGCTGGTTTAAGTGATCACTTTACACACGTGCAAAAAATAATATGAAAATAACTCCTGTAATTGGAGATAATCCAGATTTTGTGAACAAGTATTTGGACACAGTCAAAATGTTGTCAATATAAGTTTGTAAACAATCTTTGCCTCTTCTACATGCATTCATTCATACCTACCTGCCGATTATTTCGACCCCTGACCTGACCATTTCAGGTAAGTATTTGACCATTTCAGGTGAGTTTTTCAAATACTTTATCATGTCAAGTTTTCTTCGGTCTTCCTCTTCTTATATTATAAACCAAATTCGCCCCATAAATTTGTTTTACTATTCTTTCTTTAAATTATGAAATAGAGGCTTAAATTTTCAACCTAAATCTTGTATCTTAGCTTAAATTCGCTTTTAATTTTTACCTCAAATCTTTTTACATAATTTTTTGTTGTTATTACTATTTTTTTACGATCAAATTTTATTCTTTCGTTATGTATGTATTACATCTGTGATTAAATTTGTTTCTGTAAGTTCGTTGTGTTATCATCTCATCGATGAAAAACATTTAAACGTATTATATTACAATGTATTTCATTTCATGTTATGTGTTTTTCATTGTTTGCGAATCACAAATAAATTAACTCAACCTACTACAATATTTTCCAATTAGAAATGCTTTGTGAAATGTAAATTATTTAATAGTTTTGAAACACTTCTGGAAATTAGATATTCTACCAGGCGATCATAACAAGAGGCTGGGGCATAAATAGTAAGTATTTAACCCTACGTAGTTTAGAAGGCAATGGAGTCGGCCGGTGTCAGCATTAATGACCACTAAATAAGCTCAGTCTGGAAAGGTCATCTGGTCTGACCTTACACTGGCTGGGTCCAAGGGGCACAGAGGTACCAGGAAAGCATGTGTTGGATAAGGCTAATAAATTCCATCCGACCAAGTCTTAATTTAATGAATGTGTTCTCGGGGTAGAAATTTAAGTTGAATGTTGAAATTTTTTAATCTGATTCAAGTATAATAATTGTTTTGTGTATTCTCAGTGTGTTAAGTGTATTAAGGGTTATTTTACTTTCATAAATACTTTGTCGGCCATATAGAATGCAAAATCAAAACAGTTTACACAGTTTAAAGTATTTTGGGTGTATCAAAATACTTGTTCACAAATCAGGATCATCTCCAATTATAGTAGTTATTTTTCATATTATTTTTTTGACATCTCATCAAAGATGAAGAAGAGTATGGAATATAATACTAACAACATAATACCAATAAAAGAGTTTTTGCTCAATTAAAAGTTTCTTTCCATCTCACCAATAGATGTGTCTAGTGAAGTTCTAGTGATTCAAGAACAATGTTTCGAAATTGGTTCTACCTATATAAAGAGCTTCCAAGAATTTGAGTAATGTGGTTGTCAATCACGCGTAGAGTTGGTGAATATCACACGTGTGTAAAGTGATCACTTAAATAAGCCTATTACGGTCGTTAGCCCCGTAAATGCCCAGACTTCCATATTCTTCTTCAGTTAACACAGTATTTTTATTATTATAGAATTATCAAAAGAATTCTCAAATAAAAGAAATTCAGCAATTTTAAATGAATATTTGGACCCACACGAAATATGGTGTCTATTATTTCGGTATTATATATACGTTATCATACTTCTATCTACGTAACGTCATACATTTGAAGAATTAAAAAATATTAAGACATGATTTACTGAAAAACGCCTTTTCACAAAAAGTGCTGTATCAAAAATCATCAAATTTAAATATTGAATATTGAGGATAAAAAAAAAAACATTATACGGCAAAGATTTATAAGAAAATATAACAAATGAGAAAATATAAAACACATAAGTTAAAAACAAAATAACAAAATATGACTAATCACTTCATACATATATTTCCATAAAGTATTTTTTTTAAATATTTTTTATTTTGGATCCCCGATTGGGTTCCATTTTATATGTCAAGCAGCTGGTTAATTTGGGTATAAGCAATATATTTTAAGGACCTTACTCGAAATTTTGTAGTGTACACTCCACATGTATTTTGTCATGACCTCGTGTATTGTGATTATGAATTTCTTTGTTAAAAATCGGTATGGTGTTGCTGTGAGTCGTTTTAAATATTATTTGAAGCATTGTATTTGTAATCTCATAAGTTGGTAGAATGTCAAAAGGTATTATGTTAGTGCTAAAATAAATGTCTTTTACATGAGTGGCGTACGGTTAACGAAATATACTTCTAAAAACTCTATTTTGTATAAATTGTATTTCGGAAATTCTCTTCCTTGTTGTGAAACCCCAGATACAGCAAAGGTATGACAGGTGGGAATGTATAATGGTAAAATATATTGATCGGAGCATCGATAAAGAGACAGTACCCAGCAATCGATATAATACTCCTGTTATTGGGACAATTTTTCTTTTAACATGATTAATGTGTTCCGACCATGATAGCTGATTTTGATGTTTTTAAAATTACCGACATTTTGAGAGTAATATGATTAAAATAAAGAAAATAAGAAAAACAAAGCTCATTTTTGAGTATCTACAACATAATAATTAAATATATAACAACATTTTGAGTGTGTCCAAATACTTGTTCACAAAATCTGGATTATCTCCAATTACAGGAGTTATTTTCATATATATATATTATAATTTTTTTATTTTTTTTTTGACATCTCATCAAAGATGAAGAAGAATATGGAAGTCTGGGCATTTACGGGGCTTACGACCGTCATCGGCTGGTTTAAGTGATCACTTTACACACGTGTAACATTCACCAATTCTACCCATTATTGACAACCACACTACTCAAATTCTTGGAAGTTCTATATATATGAACCAATTTAGAAACCTTGTTCATGAATCACTAATATTGATCGGAGCATCGATAAAAAGAGAGTACCCTGCAATCGATATAATACTCCTGTTATCGGGACAATTTTTCTTTTAATATGATTAATGTGTTCCGACCATGATAGCTGATTTTGATGTTTTTAAAATTACCGACATTTTGAGAGTAATATGATTAAAATAAAGAAAATAAGAAAAACAATGCTCATTTTTGAATGTCTACGACATAATATTTAAATATACAACGTTTTGTGGGAATCAAAAAAAGAAAATAAAGGTGTTTCGATCATTTTCATCAGTCGAACTCGTCAAAAACTTTTACAAATATGGGTATGTAACTTCGAGTGTTCTAGCAACAACAAAAAAACACTACATGAAACTTAATACAAAAGCTTGAACGAAACTTTGTATGATTCTCGCGTGAGTGAAATAAATGTCTATATGTACTTACAAGTGTAAGCTGCCGCGAGAAGCGAATCCTAATCGGATTAGTTGGAACTACATACCGCCTTCCAGCTCCATCCCTTACGCTTACACCGCGCAGGTACTAGACTAACCATTAGCGAGAGAGGTCGAGTGGACCTGCAGAAAGCTCAGTCTATAGTTTCTTTGAAAGCTCTTCTGGATATTACAATTAATAAATAAGTACATAATGCAGCGAATTACGAGGTTGATGACTACAGCGGCTGAGCATTGAACATTTACACGTAAATACTGGTAGTACTAAATGACGTACTCAATGAAACCTTTTTCACAACATATAATTTATATTTGAAGAATTAACTTTCCATTTTATTTTCCATTTTATGATAAAAAACTTAACTTTGTTTTAAAATCACTATATTTATAATGATTTTAAAACAAAGTTACATATTAATTACTTTTTCACAACGTTTTGAGTAATTGAAACATGTTTCAAGGGGTAAAAATTTTGTAATACTATTTTTACAATGTAAGTACCACTATTTATTAAAAACTTTATATTATTTACTGATTTGGGATTGACTTTGTGGAAAAACATGAGTATGTAAAAATTTAATATAAATAAGAGCATTTTTTTTGTTTTGTTAATGTAAACTGTATTTTCAACTGTTGATGAGAACATCAGTTGTTCTCGAAACTAGTCGTGTTTACATTTTTATAAATAAATAAAGTCAAATCTTTTATTTTTAAATTTAAAATTTAAATGACACATGCTTAAATGCACTCAATACCAATATGCACTCAATACCAATACTTAAATGCACTCAATACCAATATCGTGCATAAAATTTAACCCTTGAATTGTACCTTGGGATATTGAAGGATGGGGAGAAGAAAAGAGCAGTTTTAAATTTTTAATTATTTCAGTTTACGCTTCAAGAATTGTTAATGTAATTTTGTAGGTATTCTGTTTTTTGAGCTGTTAATGGACTCTTTGAATAAGATATCTGAAATTGAAAATAACTGAATTGAGAAAAGTTTAAAATAAATAAAGAAAGTTAGGATGCGTATCCCAAAGTAAACAGTCGACTGGTACGACATCAGTCAGCCGAGCACACAATGATCAGATTAATGTTTTATTGACATTTCTTGATGGAATTCCATTGTATTGATATTTATTTGTACTGTTGTATAAATAAACCTATCAAAGTAATACGAGAACACGCGTTTTGCGCCACGCTCTTTATAATAATTCAGTTTATATTTTAGAAAAATAAAACCTTGAATAAGCTTATTTAAATTGAAATTAAATTGATTCACGCATAAATTTACAAACGTAAAGTTAATTATTGTAGCTGCAGACAGTTGGCAGAATTCCACATTAAGTTTATTAGAGTGTTTGAGTATTTGATAATATCCTAATAAGACGGAACGCGTCACATATCATTTATAATATGTAAATAAAGTAGAATTCAATCCAATAACCGTGTTTAATTTTGGATATGTAATATTACCCAACAATACGTTAAGTTATTATTCATATATTTTTCGCATCTTAACGTTGATAAAGAAAAATAAGGAAGTCTGGGCATTTTCAATGCTTTTTATCTCACCAATAGATGTCTTAAGTGAAATTTTAGTGATTTGAATAGTATGTTTCGTAATTGAACCAAATATATAGAATTATCAAGAAATTTAGTAGTGTGGTTGTCAATCATGAGTAGAATTGGTAAATGTTACACGTGTGTAAAGTGATCGCTTTAACCAGCCTATGATGCCCAGTAAATACCCAGACTTCTATATTCTTTTTATCTATGTAACTAACTAACTAACTAACCATCACGCCGCTTCCCCGCAGGGGTAGGCAGAGAGAATCGAACGCCACACCACTCTGTCTTTGCAAACATTCTTCGCCTCTTCTACATTCATGCATCTTCTCATACATACCCGACGATTATTACGACTCCTGACCCGGCCGCTTTCAAGTATTTGACATACCTGATTGTGCCAGGTTTTCCTCGGTGTTCCTCTGCTTCTTTTTCCAACTACATTCGCCTCATAAATTTGTTTAACCGTTCTTTCCTCACTCATAGGTTCCACGTGTCTAAACCATCTCAACACCTTTCTTAATTTTATCGATAGTACTTATCTCAGCCTTGCATTCTTTCCTTCATTCATCATTCGAACATCTATCAAACATTGTTTTGCCACACATTCGTCTGAGAGAGCATTCAGTCTGCTTTCATCCTTCTTTTGCCTGAAAACTGATTTTAGTGCACCATTCACTCTGTTATCTATGTTGAGATATAAAAATAAATCTTTACTTTATTTGGCTGGACTATTAGTAGAAATGAGTGTAAATGCAAACATAGGTGATACAGTAAATCCCGACCTAAATAGGGTAGACGGGGCAAGTTTGCAAACGGGGTGAATTGGAGCGTTTAGAGCTAGACCGGTAAAAAGAGAAAATGGCACAATATTCAGGTAAGCCCCGCGTGAAACGGCATTACTCGTAACGACACAATATGTCGCTATTACAAACTTGCGCTCCCGGGAAATCTCGGTAACCACTTTCATTTATTCACCTACGTACTTACATCTATTATTCCCGTGTTTAGGTACTTATTGTGGCCATTGTGCGATAATGGTACTCTCACAAATGAATAACGATTATTCATTTTGTAAGGGTAGCTGAAATGACTTATTATTAAGAATTAAAAACATGTATCACACCACTAATTGAGTTTTATTTCACACGACTAGTTTTAAAAACTACAGATGTTTTCGAAACTAGTCGTGTGAAAAAAAACTCATTAGTGATCTAAAACAAGTGTTCAGTTTTTTTTAATATTCAACGTGTTATTCCACAAAATTAATTTCAAATCAATTAGCAAAAAAAAAATACCTATATTGGGTCCCCTTAAGGAAAAATCTCAATAGTTAAAATAATCACAAGTTAATTACCTGTTGATAATTTGGTATTTATAGGTGCCATGGCGTAGTTAGGTAGACGCTCGACTGCGAAACTGGCGTCGCGGGTTCGATTCCAGTGAAAAATGAATTAAGGAAAGATTTATTTTCAAATGGTCTGTGTGTTTGTGATGTCTTTTTTTCACATTAACCTTCCCAATTCTTACTATCCTACCTGCAGACAAGCATCTAAAATAATCGCTTTGTGTGTTACTTATTAGAAAAAATGGTAGTTTTATTCAGTTCCAACAAGAAATTTCAGTACAAAACTTTAAAAAATATATCCTCGTAAAATAAATTCTGGATTTGATTCTCGAGAGATTTTCACAAACTCGCTTCGATTCCGTTGATTTATAAGTGATATATCTTGATACATATCCTGGCAAGAAAACCATTCTGCTACATAATGTTAAAGCATCCTAAGACATAAAAACAACGAAAATGATCCCTCATTTATAAAATTAGAATTTCGTCCGAGTCCGGCTGACTTAAGGACGAATTCCCAAGAATTAAATCGGAACTCCTTTTAGATTTGAAATTAATTATTCTGAATTGAACGAATTTATTTAAATGGTCCTTTTAAATTGACGCCACTTCCAAACGTTTACTCGAGGCGGGGTCGGATTAGGGCAGATTTATTGCGCCCTCTAGGGCCGCCTTCCTCCGCCCCAGCAACCCTTATTTATTTTGAAATGGTTTGATATTACTTAAATCCAGCCATTGTAACTGCCTCTGTTTACATTATTTCCGTCGAAACCATCACGGAAGCTGTACATTATGAATTTTGTCAGACTTTTTGATCTCGAAGCCCTTGGAATTTGCAGGAAATTAGATGGAACATAGTTAGATCATACCATTACAAAGCATCCCTTGTTGGAATTATATTTTCGCCTTTTTATTTAGATGAAGACTCTAAGGAGCATATCTGGCAAGAGTCTAAGCATCTCTCTTTGGAATGATTATTTTTGGCTTTTTTTATAATTTAAACGAAAAATTTTAGAAGCATGTCTGGCAATAGTCTAAGCATCCCTCTTTGGAATGGTTATTTTCGTCATTTTCATTTACATGAAGACTCTAAGGAGAATATCTGGCAAGAATTTAACCATCTCTCTTTGGAATTGTTATTTTCCCCTTTTTTATTTAGCAAAAAATGACCAAAAATGAATACTTTGAGGAGCATATCTGCCAAAAGTTTACGAGATAGAATGAGAAACACTTGGATAAGAGAAATATGCGAGATCGAAAATGTCATGGGGAAGGCAACGAAGAAGACAATGCTATACGCATGTGAGTAGAATAGAACATCAAGGTAGAAGACTCCGGGCAGACCATCAAAGATATGAATTGACAGCTGGGAAACGACATCGCAGGAGGTTAAACAAATATTCTAAAGAGGTCGCAAGGTCTCCACCAAGAAGAAGAAGAAGAAAAATTTCCTTAAGATAAAAAGTCAATACAGAATCAAATATATGATATTAAATTTATAATTTTTGTTGAACCGCATTTGATATAATAAAACAACAGCTACATACCTTATTCTACTTTTACATTCTGACATCTCAACACAGATGAAGAAGAATATGGGAGGTATTTACAGGGTATACGATCTGTCATAGGCTTGTTTTAGTGATTGAGACCCTTTTACATGTATGCAAGATCCTTACCAAATTATTTTGCATACTAGTGGACGCCTGAAACCACAATTGAATTTTTTCATGAAAATGAGGAAAATTTTTAATAAAAAAGATCACTATTTATGGTGAATCAATCGGTATCAAGTACTTAGAGACCCCGGCCACGATCAATAAAATCCTGATTTATGAGAAAGATCGAGATACTTCGAAGGCAAATTCCATGATTCATTTCTAAATACTGACAATTAAGTGATAAAAGGATTTGGTGAGGTACGCTATTTAATTTGAATTAAAATAATTAATAATAAGAAAAGATATCATAAAATATTTTAATAAATTTTAATAAATTAACTCACCAACACGCCGCTTCCCCGCAGGGGTAGGCAAAAAGAATAGAACGCCACATCACTCTGTCTTTTCAAACATTGTTCGTCTCATCCACATTTACACATCTCCTCATACATGCCCACAGATTTTTCCAATTCCGGATCTGACCACTTTCAAATATTTTAAATATAAGCTTGATGATGCTTAGTCTTGCTCGGTCATCCACTGCTTCTATATTTCACTAAATTCACCCCATAAATTTGTTTAGCTGTACTTTCTTCAATTATTCGATTCATATACCCTAACCATCTCAATACATCTTTCTTAATTTTATCGAAAATGCTTATCTCAGCCTTTAATTCTCTTTTTATATCACCGTTTTACATATATCGTACATCGTTTTGAAGCACATTCATCTGAGAGAACGCATTTTGACTGCATTCAGTCTACATTCATCACTATTTTGCCAACTCAACAAAGATTTATTTATTAAAAACCATTATTTTATATGATTGTTTTATCAGTGAATGAGAAAAAATTAGTGTAAAAAATACTCACTTTAAAAAAAAAAACTAAAGTATGGTAGGAACTACTCATATGATGCCTATATGGAATGCTTGGTAATGCAAAATTTAGGGTAGGCACTGTTTTTATGCCAATACGGAAAGCACGTCTCTGTCCACATCTTCTCAATATTTTTTATCATCTCAACATAGATTGGGCATTTATGGGGCTTACGACCGTCATAGGCTGGTTTAAGTGATCACTTTACACACGTGTAACATTCACCGATTCTACCCATTATTGACAACCACACTACTCAAATTCTTGGAAGTTGTATATACATGATCCGATTTCGAAACATTGTTTTTGAGTCACTAGAATTACGATAGAGACATCTATAAAAGAGATAAAAAGATGATTTTTACTGAGCAGAGACTCTTTTATGAGTATGTGAGGTCCGAATCCTGGATTAAAAATACATATATGAGAATCGCCAGAAAATCATTTTGGTTTTTTTTTTTTTTATCTTATAATTCTTATCTTCCTAGTATCCTACATATTTCATATCTAAATTTCAAAACAAGGCCATTCTTGAAATAACTTCATGAATCGATCCATTCAGAACCCTGTATCACTAACGAATTAATACAATTGTTACAAAATGACGGAAGTAATTTATGAATCAACCCATGATAATTGTGACTCAGACGCTAAGTGTGTGCTTATCGCTCGAAGGAACGAATCCCACTCATCCTTGCCAACTTATGTAGCTGGGAAATTTGCGGCTAGTTTGTTTAATTACATCTCCAAACTATGACGATAGCTAAATGGGTTCTACTCAAATCCTCCTCAAAACCAACTTATTCTACTCCCTCGAGGGAGTCTCTCCTCTCAAGTAATCCTGCGGTTTATTGAGTCAATAGCAGTTGAAAATTCCGAGTGATTTTAGGAGGAGCGGCAAGCTCTACCAAACTTTCTGCCTCGGAGGATACCGAACTGGACCAAGAGGATGTGTAAATCTTCGTGTCAAAACAATGCCCCATATCTCACAAAACAAAACAAACAAAAATGACTAAATTTGGAATGTGTAATAAGTACACCTTTTGGTCGATATGATTTAGGGAAAAGTTATAAGAAGCATAAAGACATACGATGAAAGCACAAACGACTATTTCCCATTTATGTATTAATTTTTAAATCAAACATAGATTTTTTTATTTAATTTATATTTGAAGCACTAACTTTGTGATTCTCCATTTTATAATTAAAATGTAACTTTGTTTTAAAATCACTATAATTAAATGATAATAAAATATTAATGGTGATTTTAAAACAAAGTTACATTTTAATTACAGATTTTTTGAGTCTACTTAGTTGTATTTTATTAACAAAAACACATAAAAAATTAATATTGTGACAATTGTTTCGCCTAGTTATGGCATTTTCAAATGAATGTTTGTTTCAAATGAACGAACATACGTTTAAAAATGCCATAACTAGGCGAAACAGTTGTCACATTATTAATTTTTCATGTGTTTTTGTTAATGAAATACAACTTAGTAGACTCGAAAAATCTGTATTTGATTTAAAAATTAATACATAAACAAAAATAGAGTATTACAAATTAAACGCCAATTCAATAAATAGACTATTTTACAACCGAAAATTAGTGAATTCTAATTATAATAATTTGAATTCTTTAAAAAAAAAAACAAGTTTCATTGTTTTTTTAAAAAATTTGGTCAATTTATCAAGCATATAGTAAAAGAACATTTTATTTATTTTGTATGTTAAAAGCATTGTTAACTTTGCGGAAAATATCATATATTTTTACTTCATTTTATTTGACCAGTGGCAGGATTCCGTCGTTACCAACATCACCAGTCTGATGATTTTTGTAACGAAGAAACCTGGTCACTGGGCAAGTAAAATTTATGTGGAAAAATACTAAACGATTGTTATTTAATGCAGTTTCACCAAGAAATATCAGTGCAAAACTCAAATTTTAGCTTGTTCAAATAACAACGAAAAACGTTTTCAACGGTGTTCATTAAAACATTCAAACGGTTCTGCTTCATGGTTAGATACAATTTTGCAGTTCCAAATTTATACGCTGGTATTTTCGGCATTATTTTTTATTCTTTGATTTCTTTTACAGTTGCGACAATCATATTAAGAAATATCTTCATAGACCAAAAGCAAAATGGCATGAGTTGTAGAAGTTTGTACCTTTTAGAAATATTTAATAAGTGGACTGATTTTTGATATTCGTTGTTATTAAACACAATAAGATAACTAAAATTAAAATATATAATGAGGAAGATACGAGAGGCAGGATTACATAAGGAGTTATAGGGTTAGAAAGGGAAATGAAGGATAGTTAAGGTTCCAATGACATAAATCATTGTTTAAGAAGTTTCTTAAATGTTGTCAGAAAAGCAGCATTTTTCATATAAGGAAGAAATTCAGAAAAATTATATTTTATGTTAAAGAATTTAAAACGTCATCTCTTTTTACACATAAGATTGTTTTGAGATACGAGGTATTGTTACGATACAAGCAGTACCTATATACTATATATACATATCGGGTACTTGAAAGTTCAAAGTATTATTAAGATATTGGAAGGGCTTCTTAGTGCAGTTGACTAAACGCCTGACTTGGATTCCCGTCAGTCGCAAAATAAGAATTTTATGCCTATATCATAAACATCATATTTTAACATACAGGGTTTTCACTTCAAATTAAAAGTTTTACAAATTAGATGCGATGAATGAAATTAAATAAATGGCTAATATACTTTTCGGGTATTTATTTAAGTCAGTATACAAACAAAATATACAATTGCATATGGTTGATAAGGTTATTGATGAAAAAGCCTTAGTGTATAGGTACATTTCGATATATTTAAAAAATAATAATCCACACTGTCATCTGACAGCAAAGCCAAAATGGCGTTTAAAAAATCAAGAAATTTAAAAGAAGTAACACAAAAAAAAACAATTATAGAATCCAAAAAGATTATACATTACTTATGAAATTACCAGGAGTTATAGGAGAATAAAATTATGTATTGAATTAAGTATTAATGTTAAACTTACATTTAAAATACTATATTTGTTAATTCTACTAAATCACTTTATTTTCTGTTTTCTTTTGCTGTTATAATTTCTAAGTTTTTTTCTAGTCTTATATGTAGGTACAACATTCTTAGAATGTTAAATGAATATATGTATAATAACACGAATGCAGTATTAACTATTTCTGCATTTTAAAATTAACGGACTGTAAGAGAATGGCTCCAATATAAGTAGATATGGTGTTGGATTAATGTTACGAGTAATATGTATTAAGATAGAACGTAGTTTAAGGGTAGCTAAGGCAAAGTTTGCGCTAAGGGTGTTAAGTAAGAAAGTTAAGTAATTATTTACAACAAGTACTGAAACAAATAATCTTCAGTACTTATACTCAAGGAAAACTTACCATAAATGAGGATAAGATGTAATCAATATTTTAAGCTCTAACTTTGTGATTTTTCATTGCACAACTTACATAATATGTTTTTTAAAACAACTTTTTAATTATAATTTATATTTGATGCACTAACTTTTCTGATTTTCCATTTCATAATTGAAATGCAACTTTGTTGTAAAATCAGTATAAATATTTGACTGTAACTAAATTATAATGTCTACCGGTTTCGAAGCTAACCGCTTCTTTATGAAGACTGAGTTAGCTTCGAAACCGGTAGACATTTTAATTAAGTTATTATAAAATATTTACAGTGATTTTAAAACTAAGTTACATTTTACTTTTAACTTTCTGATTTGTTAAGAACACAAAAATGCATTTACGTTTTTGGTAGTCACTAAGTGATAATATCTATCCATTTTAAATTTTAGTTTAACTTTGTAAATACCACTATTTCTTTAAATCTACCGTGACATGTATCATAAAAGATTTAAAAAAATAGTGGTATTTACCAATTAAAATATATAAAATGATCACAAAATGACTGCCGAATCAATTAATAAAATAATAACTTCTTTTACGATACAACATCGAATGAAGCTTTAGACGTACTCAAAATATTTTAAATAAAATGTTTTAGTTTTCATGAAACGTATGTATAAGGTAAATATATTGTTAATTGAAGAATAATATGGCCAAGAGAAATCGCTTCATGAATAAAATACAGACGTGAAATTGTAACATGTTTTAATTAATACAGGATCAATTTTTTTAATTGATAAAAGATGATATCAAAAAAATTAAACGATAAAAAGATAAAATTAAATGATGGAATTATTAATCAAATTATAAAATGATGAAATTTTGGAAAACAGATTTTCATTAAATAATAATATAAAAATTGTCTTAAAATTTTATGATCGTATAATTTTATAGACCGGTGGAATTCTTACTTCAACCCTTTTGGAATGTTTTTCCAACCCCCATACTCCTTGTAATTTAAAACCCCTAATGAAATTTTATGAATACCTGATAACCGAACGGTCTGCTAGTATATTTTCAGCACATAAATAATGTTTATTATACCAATTTTAGCAACGTACATACAAAGGAGACGTAACTACATATTACTTGAAATATATTCCGGATTCATACAGCCGTACTTAACGTAAGAGACGTATCTACATTCCAGGATAACGGTGTTAAAAATAATACATTGTTATTATTGTTTTATTTGTTCAATAAAGACGCAATAAAAATATTAAAATATACACATAACTACATACATTTCTTTATACTAGTTGCGCTGTGCCTCTCCGAAGTATTCGCTGCGAAACGCTCAATAAAAGCAACATTTAGCAGTTTTTTCCTGTTTTTTAAATCACATTTTCATATGGTGTACGGAGTATTTTTGGCATCGTAAGGGAATGGTTGTTAACTATAATCAAACTATGAGTATTTAAATATTATAGAATTAGTACATTAACCCTGATGATGACAAAGTTCTTGTAGAAACCGGTATAGTAGAAAAAGTATACCAATAAAAAGTGGTTAAAACAAAGTTGTTTTATTTTATAACGTTTATAAAATGGACCACAAAGTATCTGCAAAAAACATTCAAGAAAGTAGGTATATTTACCAAATAAAACATAAAATGAATCTTTAAGCATAAGTCACATCTCTATTCTCTCTTACATTAGAGAAAATCAGATACCCCCTTTGTGCTTAGTACGCCAGTACATACTAGGAGGCCAACATTGAATATATCTATCTCTCTGGGTTCACAGGAAATGAAAAATATTTTTCAACTCTTTCGAAGGCAAATATTACGAGAAGATTCAATTCACTCGTTTTCAATGCAGAAATTCAGAGATACAAGTATCAAATCATTCAAATTTAAATTTCGTATTTATCGTGTCCGTCTCCGTAGTCTAATGGTTAGCGTGTATAGCTAGGGTTCGATTCCCAGGGAGGGTTAAAATAAATGTGAATTTTCACCACAAAAAAATTAATTACCCTGGACTTGCACCTGAAGCTTTCGTGTAAGTAACAATTAAGATAACACTTATGATGCAATGTCCCATGCACCACTGGGTGCTGATAATGGTTACAAGATTAATCGTTTCACAACAATATTTAGTAACATAGCTAAATATCATATATGTATATAAACATATTATATATTAATATAGTATATATTAATATGGTAAAGTATATTAATATAATATATATATAGATTTTTAAAGATCGTTCTAGCCCACATATTAGAGCATTAAAATGTTTTAAGCAGCTCCTAAACTTATAATTTCGTTTTTACTTTTTACTAATAGTGGACTGTGATCGTGACCTATTTTTGACTTCCTTATTACATGTCATAACTCGGCCTTTAGTGCATATTCTCAATCCTTAGTGGATATTGGTCCTTGGGTTGACCAAAAAAGCATGTAATTAATATTTCGTGTAGTTATTAATATGTGAATAGTGCTATGGTAGTGACGTGTAGTATTGTTTGTATACTAGTGTAGTGATTGTACTGACAAAGAGACGTGTACTTCTCGAAACCGGTTAATTAAAATCTCGGTGAATAGTTTTATACATTATTGTAATTAAAAAAAAAACATTTATAAAGTAAATGCTTTAAATATAAAAAATATTTTTAATATGATAATATAATTTATTTCACCACAACATTTTTATATTATGCGTTCTCTTTTGGTTTCAAAAAACTTTATTGTTTTAATTTTAACTCATAAACATAATAATTATTTGAGCAAAAATGAAATAGTATTTCGTATCGAACTACCATTTTTTTTTAAATTTGATGACATTTTAACTTACAAATGGAAATATACACATTCCATCTTCACTTCATACTATATTGAAGAAAGAAATACCAATTTTGCTCAATTTTAAGCAGCTTTAGAATTTAATAAAAAACAGTATTATTTTTTGTTCACGGTAAAATTGCTTCAATAAAAATTCGATGGGGTAGACGAAAATGAAAAGAATGCCTGTTTAAGCAAAAAATATTAATATTAATCCAACCCAAATTCTTAGACTTCTTCGTGCTAATATAAAATATATGACCCGACGTCGACATCTTTTAAACGAAAGTGAAATATAAAAAAATAAAACATTTTTATATTTTTTACATCTAAACACAGAATAATAAGTCTGGGTATTTACAGGGCTTATAATCTGTCATGGGCTGATTAAATGAACATTTATACACTTATAATTGATAACACTACTTATATTAGCTCATAAGTATATCATAAATCTCACGTCACTTAATGTTTAAGTTTGTGTTAGTGTCTATGGTTGATTTGAGAAAAAATACTTTAAGCAGAGACCCTTTGAAAAAATTTGAATGTAACAATATCTCCTAAGTGAAGTGACTCAGGTTTATTAACAATGATTTGGATACATCCAAAATGTTGTCATATAAATAATTTCATTTATTTTTCTGGGTACTTTTATTTACGATAACTATTTTTGTGATTTTTTTGAAAAGTAGTGTTTGTGAAATGTTTTGTCATTTTATATGTTCGAAAAAGACATTAAAAAAAACAATATAACGTCTCATTCCATTGAGGTCTTACTCGTAAACACAGAATTCAATCACCGGCCGACCTCCGGAGAAGTCACACGTCTTCGCACCCGATTTAAAAAAAAAATGTGTATTAGATATTTTTTCGTTTTATTTAAAAATATTTTTATAATGTTTTTAACTCCTTACCTTTCAAAAACTCTTTTATTTTCAAGAGCATATAAATATTTCGGAGAAAAACTTATTTATTCAATGCATAAAGCTACGTAAAATGTTACCTGGATCAAGAGAGAATTAAGTTTTTACTTAACGAATACAGGGCCTTCATGGTATTGCCAAAATATATTATTATTTGTAGTACTAATAAGACGTAGAAATATTACCTTCATTTTGACAAAACCACTAGAGACATATTATAACGCAAAAAAAACTTCTTCTCTTTTATTCTATCCTTTTTTTGTAATTTTTCCATTATATTTCCTTCGATGCGATTTAAATCAGTTTCCATATAACAAAAATTCAATTACACTTACGATATGTTCTTGAAAATAATACATTTTCAAGAAGATTTTATTTTCAGCAGAGAAAAATATTGAACAAAGTTTTTTATTATGACAAAGAAAATAGACTATACACAATGGCAAGATAATGTTTTAAATTTTACTTTTTATATTTTTTTATGTAAATATTTTATATTTTTTTTTAAAGTGATCTCAATTAAATTTTTAATTAAGTAACCACCGTACCTTTTTTGGTCAAAAAAACTTTGATTGTTATGCAACAAAGTTATTCAATTAGATTTTATTACCCATAAAATTATTTAAAATAGGAACTTAATATAAACGAGCCATTCATAAATGGATTATAGAAGTAGGAAGATCTGTAACGGACTGCGTCATTCGGCGATGTCATAACTTTCACATAATAAATGGTACATTATTATAATTTGTAATGTATGTGACAATGGCAAAATGTCCACCTCCGTAGTGTAATCGTAAGCGTGTTTAGCTACCGTGCCGGAGGTCTCAGGTTCGATTCCCAGGAGGGGGGGGGGTGAAAATAAATATTTGTGATTTTAAAATGTAAAATTTATATAATAATAATAAACCTGGACTGGTAACGGAAACGCAGGAGTGATTACCCTGCCTACATGTAAGTATCGATCAAGATAATACTGCGTCATTACAATGCAATGTCCTATGCACCACTGGGTGCAGATAAGGGTTAAAAGTAGTAGAAGAAAAATTGATGAAACAAATAAATAAATAAATACGGTAATTATATAAATGTTCTATTTTTTACATAAAAGGGGAAATAACACTACATTTTAAATAAATAAATATATTTATATGAATAAGCAGGTAGTATAAGAGACGGTTTTCAACTCATGTATGAAAATGTACATGTCGTACATATTACATGTGTTTTTCCATGTATGTGTAACGCCTTTTCAATGAATAAAAATTGAGACATTTCTTCCCGGCTGTTTCGAGGGACGTGTACCATTAATATATATGTAAATTTAAATTTACAACGTGGATATTTCGCTTATAAATATTTATTGGAACGCTCAGAGCTGAAAACGGACATTTTTCAGTATTATGAAAAACTTCCTGATTTTGTATTTCACGCACCTGAAATATTTAGAACCTTTTTCTCCAATATTTATGCAAATGGATTTGGGAAACAAATTTTGATATGCAGAATGTGTTGATGGAGAAGTTTTAGGGGATTAAATTCATCTGTTATTGATTCCCATATGGTGAAGTAAGAGATTTTTGTTTAAATTATTTTACGATGAAAATGATATGAAATAAAGAAAAATATAATAGTTTTAAAATTGATTTAAGGGGTTGGATTTTTTTTGAAAGGCGACTGATGGCTCTTGTGGCCGAAAAGTTAATTAGAGGAAATAAAACTTTTATAGAATATTTATAACTAAATAACCATCACGCCGCTTCCCCGCAGGGATAGACAGAGAGAATAGAATGCCACACTACTCTGTCTTTGCAGACATTCTTCACCTCTTCTACGTCTCATCATACATGCCCGCCAATTATGTCGACTTCTTACCTGATCGCTAGCAAGTATTTGACAAACATGATTGTGCCAAGTTTTTCTCGTTATTCCTCTGATTCATTTTCCAACTTCATTCACCTGATAAATCTATTTCACTTTTCTTTACGTAGGGTAGACTGGGTACGGTTGAAACAATTTTGCTTATATTGTCCATAGTATTGCTCTTTACAAGTCAAGCGATGATGAAGATGCATTAAATACAAGAACGTGTTTCTGTCTACTAATGGGAAGTATTATTTCAGTACCCGGTGTGTTATTTTTAGTGGCAGATCAAATTTAAAAAATATATCCGATTTGTTTCAACCGTCCCCATACCAGGGGCAGTTGAAACAGTGATTGGGGTCAGTTGAAACACACGCAAATAAATCAATATTTAATATTGTAAGACGTTTTATTCATTATTTATTTTTGTGTTATAAATAATTATGGCACCGCGTGACAATATTAATCAGTCTACAGATATGTAATGAACGAAAACCACTAAAAACAATGGCATTAAAAAAAAAACAAATCGAACGAAAATAATCTTTGAATAAACTAAAAGGAAACACTTCTGTCATTTTGATTAGTCTCAAATCAAGCGGAAATCTAGCTTTGGGATCATTCCGAGTCGCATTGTGGCAAACATAGCTAAGACCGCCTTTTGTGCAGTCTTCTTGAGCCCACAGTTTACAAGTGGTGCACTGTATCCACTTTTCACCGGATCTGCTCTCTGAATACAGTGACAGACAAACAAGACAATAGCACTCGTCCTCTTTTGATGACGATTCCTGTTGCGTATTATGATTATTTTTTCCTTTAACGATCCTTCTACTTTTTCCTCCATCCAATTTTTTCTTCACTTACTTAGTTTTCATCCGTTTCAACCTTATTTCATGCTTCTTTCTCATCTCTTCTTTCTCTGTTTTTTTTTAGTAGCAAGTATTTTGCAAGCTCCTGCTCCTGCTCTTTATTAAAAACTTCGTCGTGGGGTTCATATCCCATTTTCTTCTTCACCAGATGCATCTCGCTTTCGTATATATCTATTGAGCGAACAGTGGTTTAATCCATGTTTTTCCGACGCTTTTTGCAGTGAATCTCCTGCTTTAACCTCCTCATCAGCGTATGTATACCTCGACAAGTCGACCTCCCCTCTCGAAGTCTTTCTTGCGCGTACTTTCGGCATCTAGAAAACAGGAAAACTGAAAAAAATATGTTGTTTCAACCGTACCCACAAAAAATGTTTCAACCGTCCCCAACCCCTCCTTTAGGTGGAAAACAGAAAATAGTAATGTTAACAATAATGGCACATTAAAACTAATCACTATATCGTGTTCTACAAGCTTCATTTCAAACACGAAATCATACTCAATAATATCGTTTCAATAGAAACCGTAATAAAGGAAAATTCTCAGAACAAAAATACTTACTTTTGGTTATCAAAATACAATAGGACCTCCTACAAGCAACTGCACAGTGCGGCGAGCGATGCAACACTGATATTTGTGTTTGAACTTGTTGTCCACTTTGTTCGTCCCTTGGACCCTTCACCCTACCGCATACGGTTTGCAAGATATTTGCTCTGTTTCAACCGTCCTTTGTTTCAACCGTACCCAGTCTACCCTACTCATTCGTTCAAATGTACAAACCATTTTAACACACCTTCATATGTACAAACCATGTCAACGCACCTTTCTTAATTTTATCGATAATGTTTATCTCATCTTTGTATTCATTCCTTATTTCACCATTCGAACATCTATCATCCATCGTTTTCCAGCACATTCGTCTGAGACATCGTATTTCGATTCAGTAAGTGAGTAAAATATAATATGACTTTTAATAACATAAATTGACTACCGTGCTTGAGGTCCGAATAAATAAAAGTGATTTTTAAATGTATTTTTTTAAATATCACCCTAGACTGTCACAGGAAGCGCAGGGATAACTTTAGTTTCATGAAATTTACTATCAAATTATTCATAAGATGCAGTAATCTTTGCACCATTGGGTGGTGATGACGGTTAAATTTGATATCATTGGGGTAAATTCTTAAGCTAATTTATTTATAAAATAATGATTATAATAATTAATCTTTATTTTCTTCTTAAACTTTTTAAGTTCAAAGGTTCGGTGACACGGAGGGCGCTGTGAATAACGTTGCAAACAAGCGCAAAGCATTATTACAAGGCTTTAATACATATCTGAGTAACCCCTTACAGGGCCAGTCAGTGAGGGGATGAATTGAGTAGCTCGCAAAGGGTTCTTTGTAAGAACAAAACTTTCCAGTGCGATGGAGATGGAAGGTAACGAATGTGCGGGTAGCGGATAGAGCCCCTATGTGAGTTAGAATTATGCCTTTATAAGATCATTTTTGACATTTTTTTTTCTTCTAAAAAAAATCGTTTTACATGCCAAAATGAAGTTGATATTGAACTGCATTTGACATAATAAATTCAACTGCATTTTATACAGTAAATTAACAATAATACAGCTTACAACATTTTGAAAGTGTCCAAATACTTGTTCACAAAATCTGGATTATCTCCTATTACAGAAGTTATTTTCATATCATTTTTTGACATCTCATCAAAAATGAAGAAGAATATATGGAAGTCTGGGCATTTACGGGTCTGACGACTGGTCATAGGCTGGTTTAAGTGATCACTTTACACACGTGTAACATTCACCAATTCTACCCATTATTGAAAACCACACTATTCAAATTCTTGGAAGTGCCCAGACTTCCATATTCTTCTACGTCTTTGATAAGTCACTTAAACCAGCCTATGACAGTTGTCAGCCCCGTAAATGCCCAGAATTCCATATTCTTCTTTAGCTTTGATGAGATGTCAAAAAATCATAAAACAATACAGCTTTATACAATTTTATTTTATTTGACCAGTGACCGGGTTTCATCGTAACCAACATTATCAGACTGTGTCATCACCAAACGGCGAACCCGGTTACTGGTCAAATAAAATAAAAGTGTAAAAAACTTATTCGTTGTTGGTTTATTATATTTCATTAAAAAACGTAAATATTTAATTTAAATTTATTATTATGATTCATAAAAAATCAGTAAATAATTTAATTTACCACTTTTCTTTAAATAAATTGTTTTTTTTTTTTTTGCATTTGATTTTGCATATAACAAAGACCGTATATAACGCAAAATGTATAAAAAATACATGTCATAAGAGATTTTCAATTTAAAATGGACAGACATTAGTGCAAAGTGACTGCCGAATCAATTAATAAAAGCTTGATTATTTTATGTGTAGTATTAGTTATTGATTTGACATTAACTTTGTGGAATGACATAATTATATTAATAAAAATTAAACACTTGAATAATCCACTGAATTGGAAAAAAACTAATCATGGAAACTAACCAGTCATTTGACTCTCATCCACTTAAATTATTACACTCGGTTACAAATAAAGGTCAAGTCATGAATAATTTAGAAAATTTAGAAATACATAAAAATTTAAATTCAGATAAAACAATAATTAATAATATACTGTTTCAAAATACGTCACCATTATTATCAATGTTTCCTTTTACAAAAAATGTTGTTCCTTAACCCCCCTACCTATATTTATTAACCTATATATACACCTAAATATATTTTTATTCGTTAGTTTTAATTTGTACCAGAAGATGAAAACAATTGTCGTTTTCGAAACTAGTCGTAAATAAAAATAAAACTCAATTCAGTGGATTATTCAAATGTTTAATTTTTATTAAAATTATATGTACTACACTAATAAAATGAAAACTTCATGCACCAGTTGAAGATTTTTACAAGAAAATTGTTCTATTATTTATGGCTCTTAAGCACTAAAATATAAGTTTTACTAGCACTTTCGTACGTTTCTTTAAGTGTCACCATTTATTATACAGTAGCTGAAAGTTGGATGAGAGCTTTAAAACACTCACGTAAAAGAAAGATAGCTTTCTGTCACGTAAACAAAATAATTCATTCTCTAAGAACTTATTTTAAAAATGTAATTAGGGGACTCGTTGATAAAAGTCTTTTATAGCCACAAAAAATACAATGAAGAAATGCATGTTTTATTTTTGTTTTAATAAAGAATTGTCAACAGTTCACAAAAAAATTATTGATTTAATAAATATATAATAATAATAAAACCCTAATCCGCACCCCAATGGTGCATAGGGCAGTGTGTCTTATAAACGCAGTGTTATCGTAATCCTTTTTACACATGAAGGAAAGGTGATCAGCCCTCCGCTTCAGGTACCAGTCAATGGTAATATTGAATAAATATTACAGTGAAAAAAATACTTATATTTATTACCCCCCTTGGGAATCGAACCCGGGACCTCCAGAACGGTAGCCGAGCGTGCTGATCATTACACTACGGAGGCGGACGAATATATAAATATAAAAATAAATATGTAAAATTCATTTATATGTTAATGAATTGATGAATTAATATATTATTAGATTAAAACCAATATTTTTAGCTTTTCAACTTTATTTTTATTTGACCAGCGACCAGGTTTCGTCGTTACCGACATCATCAGTCTGATGATGTCGGTAACGACGAAACCCGGTCGCTGGTCAAATACAAATAAAGTGGAAAAGCTAAAAATATTGGTTTTAATCTAATAATATATTAAAAATGCAATTCCTTCACGAAGTGTCAGTGGATAATATAAATCTATTGAAAAATTGATGAATTGATTTATTATTTTTGAAAATGAATTGATTTATTACTTCAAAAAAAATTATTTCGTTATCTGAGCTCTTATATATTGTGTTTATTAAGAGCATTGCTAACATTATGGTATGAAAATGTATCATTTTCCTTATCATTCATTGTTCACTTTGTGTAATTCCACTTAAAAATACTATTTCATGACTACATGTTTTAGAATAATCATTCCATCATCTGGCCAAATATAGACTTATCACCATACAAATCTTAGATGGCTGTTGTGAACTCAAGCATGGAACGTCATGATATTGATCATATTATATGTGCATGATTTCTAAAATTCAAGTAGTGTGGTTGTCAATCATGGGTAGAATGGTTAATGTTGTAAAATGATCAGTATGACAGTTCGTAAGCCCTGAAAATAACCAGACTTCCTGTATGTTGAGTCGTCAAAAAGGTAAAGTAAATCCTAAATGGATTTAAGATTAGATAAGATTTGTGAACAAGTATTTGGATACGTACAAAATGTTGTTAATTTTTTTTTTATAAACTGTCGTTCAAAAATTTGAGAACCAATTTGTTTGATATTTCCTAGTAATGTAATTTTGAAGTTGTCATTTTCATCAAACGTTTAATTTTCTCACAACCAGGATTTCAGCAAAGATTTAGTAAACAATGTGGTGAAAAAGCCACAGTATAAATGAATCAGTCTATCGCTTGGACGTAACAATATCCCCAATTAAATGGAATAGTTGGTAGCGGTTTAAGGCTCTATTCACTTGGTGACTTGTCAAGGCCTTAGAAACAAAATTGTCCATTTCTCGATTTCGCTAGACCACGTGTTGGCGGTTACACATGATTTAGGGCAGTGTTTCCTACGAACAGCTCGACACCCGAAGGGTGACCATGCTCCCTGGCCGTAAACCGGGACGAAGGGGATGGGGTGTTATGTTTCAGTTAATTCAGTTAATATGCATTTCATATTCGCTCCGATTATTCTCGTGCATCGACTGATTGCGTCGGGTGTGATCTTTATATAGGCTTCAAAGGATTGCTATGCATATCATGAATGCACGAATCATATAATTATATTAAATAAATAATGAATATCTGTTAAATAATACACTTTTATACATATTTTGATTAAATAGTGTTCCAAAATAATCATTGATAAAATTTCTAGTGTTATATATATCCTACACATCTTCATTAGTATATGGGTAATAAATACATTTTTTAGGTAGAGATTTATTTGAAAAATTGTTTGTAATTAAAATTGTTTGTATTTGAAAAATTGTGTGTAATCGATTTATTTGTAATTTGTTTTTTTTAGAAGTGAGAGTTATTTCTATTTATTTTCATCGTACCTAAAATAATACTTAAATATAAGCTAGTATATGAAAAAAAAATTATTTGAACATACATTTACCAAACAAATCACGTTTGTAAATTGAAAAATGCAATATTCGCACAGAAACAAAAAAACTTTGGGATTTTTAAATACATATAACTGAAGCAATTAAAAAAATGATGGTCTATCTGTGAAATATGATGTTCGAATAAATAATTGAAATCATTTTAAAATTATAAAATCAGACGTTTTGAAATTTATGTTGCACCGTCAAAAACGATTAGTTATGAATCATGATATGGTAAGTAATCAGTTTGATGTAAAACAATTTTGTCATATTGGATATGCATTTACGTTTGGATGAATACGTATGAAATTTCTGTGACTGCAAACAATATAAAAATAATACAAAATGTGAAAAAAACATTAAGACATAAAATTTTGAAAAATGGAAAAGTCCCGAACGGAATTTAGGATTAGTCCCGGCCCTACAGGGAGGTATGGTGAACCTTAGCAAGTGTGTACCAGGGGGTGTTGTTTGGTCGGAATTAGGTCCGGGAGGGTGTCGGTAGGAGGGGTTGGTTTAATTGTGAAACTTCCACACATCCCGCCGCCTTGCGAGACTGGAACTTTAAACAACAAGCTACGCGGTCACGTCAACTAAAACTTGAAACATTAAACAATATCCATAACTCAATTCGGGCCAAGTTTCAATCGTAATCGCGCGTTTTGGGATTGCATCCCGGGAGAACGTACTATATTACGCGGGGAGAGAAAACCACATTGTTCGTATCTCGGGAGTTCGGTACTTGGGGGATAGAGAACGTGTCCACTGAAGGTTGACAGCGAGGTCATTATAACGATGGTGTGACGATCACCATTAGCACTGTAAAACATAATAAGCCGATTGATAAGTTCTACAATGATGAATTATTGTATTTTATATAATTTTAAGATAGAGAAAAGGAGTGTGAATGCTGAGAACAACAACAACAACATCAAAAACTCAACTTATAATATTAAGATAATCCAGTAGCTCATAATAGATGAAAAAAATATTTGTTGAAATATTCAACGACAATAAATATAAATTAGGAATGAGCTTTTATTTATTTTAAAAACGCCAATTCTACAAAAAGTCTTATTCATTTATAGCAAATAATTGAGGTTCATTTTTTTTCACCAATTCTTGATCAATCTCAATACAAAGACTAATATTATTAAATATATAATGAATTGAAAATGGATATGGTATGATTATATAATGGTATGATATGGTTAATTTTTAGCAATGATATCGCGTGCTTTGTCATTTTTAGCCAATTATGTATTTCTAGGAAATAAAATTACAGTGTTCACACTTATAAATACATCAATTTGAAAAGTTTTGGCACCTGAAGTTAGGTTGTTCATCAAGCGTAGGGTGAAACTTGAAAACATGCCTCTTACTCCCCCTATTTTCTTCTCGCTTCTCACCTTCCCTTACCTGACCTTACCTTAATACCTGGCCCTTATTTTCTTACTTTCAATGAATATTTAAGTATATTGTGAATTTAGGAAAATAAGAAAATGTTTCCTTAATAAAAAAGTATTTGTAGTTTTGCAATTAATCCGTAAACACGCAATTTTTTTTATAATTTATATTTGAAGCACTAACTTTGTGATTTTCCACTTTATTTTATAGTGATTTTAAAACAAAGCTACATTTCAATTATACGTATTTTTTGTTAATTGTAAAAACATACTAAACGTTATTCTTTTATACTAACTATATACTTTTTAACATTTCACTCTAATGTTTATTCAACATTACCCTGGACTGGTACCTGAGGCGGACGCCTGATCATCTTGCTTTCATATGTTAACGATAAAACTATCACTGCGTTTATATATTGCAGTGCCCTATGCACCATTGGGATGCGGATAAGTATAAATATTTAATAGTATGAAGGCTGTCTGGACAACGGATTTATACTCGGTGAAGACTAAATGTCGGCTATATAATGCCTACAATGCTCCTGTTCTCTTATACGGTTGTGAAACATGGCACCTTACAAGGACTCAGAGCAGCAGTGTATTGAGCTTTGAGAATAGGTGTCTGCGGAGAATTTTAGGCGTGCGGTGGTTAGACTTTGTGAAGAATGAAGAAATAAGGCGTAGGACAAAGAAAATCTTGGTCACAACTGTCGTCAAGAAAAGGCGATTCAGTTGGCTTGGCCATGTAGGTACTCCGCATGCCTCCTGAGAGCCTTAATCAAGTTTGCCTCTTTTACAAGGCATCAGGTTCGCGCCGCCCAGGACGGCCAGTGCTGACAATTTATCGGCAGTTCTCGTCAGAACTTCGGGACGCGGATCTGACTTGGGAGGATGCAAGGGAGCTGGCAGACGATAGAAAAGCCTGGAGACCGTTTGTGGACTCTATATGCTCCACCTATGGAGCGGATATGGTTTAACAATAATAAAAAGAATAATATAATACATAAATGTATATACTAATACAATAACAAAAGGTTTTTCCCTTTTTAGAATATTGAAAAAAAAACGTAATTCTTAAACTGTAACTATTTTCCAGGGTACAGTTGAAAATAAATTCAAATGGATGCTTTAGAAACGTAATTTACCTAACTAACCATCACGCCAATTTTCCGCAGGGGTATGCAGAAAGAAAAGAACCCCATACCACTATTTATTATTGACTTGGCGTTTAATTTGTAGAACTCCATTTTAATTTATGTATTAATTTTAAATCAAACACAGATTTTTTGAGTCTACTAAGTTGTATTTTATTAACAAAAAACACATAAAAAATTATATTGTGACAATTGTTTCGCCTTGTTAGGGCATTATCAAACGAATGTCTGACATTCGTTTGATAATGCCCTAACAAGGCGAAACAATTGTCACAATATAATTTTTTATGTGTTTTTTGTTAATAAAATACAACTTAGTAGACTCAAAAAATCTGTGTTTGATTTAAAATTAATACATAAATTAAATACCACTATTTGTTAGCAAACATGCTTCTCCTCTTCGGCATTCATGTATCGTCTTATAAATAATTTCCGATAATTCTATCCTCTCTCTCGCTCTCTTGTCTCTTACCGGGATAAATTTATTTGTATGTATTTTTAATTAAAACTGAAAAAATAAATTAATAAAAAAGGACTTACTTCAATGTTCAGTTGTCGTGTGGGCGCTTACCGAAAGTTCAGGAAGAAAATGTTTATACCGTGTTTTCGAAATGACTGCGGGTGTTAAAAGCGACCATAATTGATGTTTTTTCGTACTTTTGCGTGAAATCCGTTCGTCTGGTGTTACCATAAATGTGGGTAATTAACAACTTTTTGTTCCCCGTCCTACTGACACAGGCCTAGTTATCCTAAAGTGGTACCAATGGGGTTAACCCCTAACTGACGAGTGACTTCAATGGGGTTTATATTGACCCTTTTGACTAAATATCCGACTAAAACCTGTTATTTTCGTTTGATTGAAATTTTGTTTGGTAAAAACCATTTATTCTTAAAATCTTGATAGATGTGACAATTGACACATGTCTCGATGCATTCCGCATCATTTTCAAACACCGAATTATTTACAACATTTTAAGTGTCTTAAATAATAAAAATGAAAATGGTATTTTATGTCGTTTCTCATTTGTGTTATTAAAATCCAGAATTCGGACCTCACATACTGATATAAGAGTTTCTGCTTAATAAAAAGCTTCTTTACATCTCACCAATAGATGTCTGTAGTGAAGTTCTAGTGATTCAAGATCAATGTTTCGAAATTGGATCATATATTTAAAACTTCCGAGAATTTTAGTAGTGTGGTGTTCAATCGTGGGTAGAATTGGTGAATGTTACACGTGTGTAAAGTGATTACTTAAACCAGCCTTTGGCGGTCATCAGCCCCGCAAATGCCCAGACTTCCATATTCTTCTTCATCTTTGATGAGATGTAAAAAAATAATACAGTATTATTTATTTACGGTGTTTGAAAATGATGCGGGCTGGATCAAAACGTGTTTCATAATAGATTGTAAGAAATAGTGGTATTTACCGATTAATTATAAGGTTGTTTTATTTTACCGAGTTAAACATAAATTTAAGATGGATAGTTTTTACTACAAAGATACTGCCGAATCAATTGATGAAACCCATTCTCTTTCTCTCAAATACCACAACACATTAGATTGTTTTGTAATAATGTTTTTTGTCTTCTTAGTATTATGAATTCACATGAGGATAGTACGATGTTAAAATTCTAAATAATTATAAAATTAAATAACTTTGTTAGAACCACTTTTGTACTTATACAATTTAACCTGCCGGTTTCGACAAGAACCTTCCCATCATCAGGGTTTATTTTAATTCAAAAACATTAAAATACTCTGACAAAAAAAAAAATTACTATTTTAATGATGATGACAAGGTTCTTGTCGAAACCGGTAGGTTAAATTGTATTAATAAAAAAATGGTTATAACAAAGTTATTTCATTTTATGATGATTATAAAATGTGCCACAAAGTATCTGCGGAAAACATTCAAGAAATGCTAAATATTTAACATATATATTTTATAATGACTCTAGACGGTTATTACTTACTTTGTGACAAACAGATAAATATTTTTGATGTGTCACAAATCTTGGTTCACTAATTTGGGTTTGTTCACTTAGATTTTTTTTACGGGAGTTGCATTTATTAAACTTAAATTTCTTCCAGTTATTTTATGCACAATATCAATAGGTACCTTGATTCTGAAGGAATGTAATTGAAATACTTGGTTCCCAAATAGGAAGTCCTGTAGGAATTGTTTGGTATTGCAATTTGCTATTTTAAAATCGGTAAAGAATCTCAAATTAAAAATTGAATTAAAAAAAATCTCACTAAGGTTTGTTTCAGCAGGGTTGTAAGTATTCTTTCAGTTGGTCGTGTTAACCCTAGAGTTCCAGTGAATGCTCGTGGAAGGGCGACCCCTTCCAGGCCATCTCACCCCCATTGTAGCACCCTCTGCACCCTAGATCCAGTGACGTACGTTTCCGATTGTTTCGGGACAATAGAGCGACTTGGGGCAACTTTGCCAAAACTTAGCGAAAGGTCGTCGTGGTTTTCTTTCAAATTTCGCAAGATTTGGCATCCCATGCTTTCGGTGTTGCGGGCTTATTGACCGTTACATTTTATGGGGTGCTTGTTTCGATACTTGAGTTTTATTACGAGACGCAAAACTTGCCGAAAATGAAATGTGAAACAAAACAGATTTTGCACCCGAAAAGGGCGAATGCTTTGAATACTTTGCCACATTTTCAATTTCGACCAAATTACCGAAGGAGAGGCTCAAATATGAACAAAGACGGCGATAAACAACAATTTAATATTCTTAATAATATTAACATTTAAACCATTCACTTTGTCGTGATTCATTTTTACTAAGTTTCTTTTACAAAAATGTTAATAATATTAGGCTTGGCCATGTACTCCGCATGCCTCCTGAGAGCCTTAATCAAGCTTGCCTCTTTTACAAGGCATCAGGTTCGCGCCGCCCAGGACGACCACTGCTGACAATTCGTCGGCAGTTCTCGTCAGAACTTCGGGACGCGGATCTGACTTGGGAGGATGCAAGGGAGCTGGCAGCCGACAGAAAAGCCTGGAGACAGTTTGTGGACTCCATATGCTCCACCTAGGGAGCGGATATGGTTATTATTATAGGGTCCGCCATCTAAAGTTTTTTTTTTCAACTAGTGTTTATTTCGTGAATGGTAACACTTAGCTCATGTCTGATTTGACAGATAATTAGTTTTATCCTTCCGCTAAGCGAATATGGTTGTGTATACGCTTGAACAACGCTGGGAAATATTGCGACATTACTTTGAAAATCATGGTAATGTTGCAGAATGTGTGCGAAAATTGCGTACGGTTTTTGGAAGAAGAGAAGCACCGTCAGCTCCGTATGTTCGTTATCTTGTGAAAAAAGTGAAAGAAACTGGCATCCTCATCGATAAACCAAAGCGTGAAAAGCCAAAAACAGTGCGTACACCCGAGAATATCGATGTTGTGGCAGAAAGTGTGCGTGAAGCGCCATCAACATCAATTCACCGTCGTTCTCAACAATTGAACATTTCGGAGACATCATTGAGACGAATTTTGCATAAAGACCTTGGTATGACGCCATACAAAGTCCAATTGGTTCAGGAGTTGAAGCCAACTGACCATCCAATGCGTTTTCGCTTCGCTGAGTGGGCCTGCGATCGACTTACAGAAGATGCCGATTTTGCCAAAAAAATCATCTTTTCGGATGAAGCTCATTTTGATCTTGGCGGGTATGTAAACAAGCAAAATTGTCGTATTTGGGGCACAGAAAACCCGCACGCATACATTGAAAAGCCGGTACACCCAAAACGAGTCACTGTTTGGTGCGGATTTTGGTCCAGAGGCATAATTGGGCCATTTTTCTTTGAAAATGAGCAAGGAGTGGCCGTTACAGTCAATGGCGATCGTTATCGGGCCATGTTGAACGGATTTTTGTTCACAAAAATTGAAGAGGAGGATATTGGCAACATTTGGTTTCAACAGGACGGCGCTACGTGCCACACAGCCGAAGCTACACTCGATGTTTTGCGCCCTTTTTTCAAAAAAAAAAAGTTATTTGGCGGACCCTTTATTATATTACCACTCACCTAGATTTTTATGTCTACCGGTTTCGAGACGATCCCATCTCTTCGTCAGGACAATCACTATCACAACATGCAAATAATACTACCCTTCACTACCATAGCACTATTAACACACTTAAAACTACACAAAATGTTTAACACGTGCGATTTTTGGTCGACTCGAAGACCAACATGCGCTAAAAGTTTCAGCACAAACATGCGTTACGAGCCGAGTTTAAACATGCACTAGGGTTTAACATATTATTGAACCAGCTTATATACTCGTAGGATGAAAAAATGGGCGGGGTTAGTAACAAAATATTTGATTTATTTTGTCAATCATGAGTAAAATGTTGAATATAGTATTTCACTGTGTGTGGTCATTACAGTCATTACTATTACCGTCTTACGACAGGTCATAATCCCTATAAATACTACGACTAGACTCCCAAATCTCAATGAGAGTTTCTTTATCGTATTTCATAATTTCACAATGTAAACACAAGATTCGCAAGTAATATTACAATAACTATACTTTTCCTCATCAACAGGTGAAAATACAAATAAGTCTTGTATTTAAATATTTTTTTATTCCACAAAGTTCATTTCAAATCAATTAATTATGCTTCGTCGTCAATGTTGAAATTTATTGATAATTTTACAGTTATTTTAAAATCGTCTTCTATTTTCTCCCACCCACAAAACAAAAATAATCTAAGGCAAGGAATAATATCTCGAATCAGGATTTTTGTCTAGCGGTACACAACGGAGTCTTCTTCATACAGATCCTAATGTATGGAAGTGAAGCATCTTGGCCATAGAAGGATGGTGTAACGTTTTATTTTCTCTTCCTGCCCCTATGAAGAGGTGGCATGACGGCTGTTAGTATTCTATTACTTAAATGACGAAATGTGCTAATTATTTTATGACAATAAAGTGTTATATAAAAGTTGTGAAATATAAAAAAATATTGTGTTACATAAAAGTTCATTTGGAAAATGACAAAGAATGAGTATTTGTATGCTATGTATCCAGGCTCCGTGGTGTAATGGTTATCGTGTTTGATTCCTGGGGGGAAAATAAATATTATCGATTTTACACTCGAATATTAATTAATATTACCCTGAACCAGGTACCAACCTGAAGTGGAGGGCTGATTACATTGCCATCATGTGTTAACGATCAAGAAAACACTGCGTTTATATGATGCAGTGCCCTATGCATCATCGGGTGAAAATGAAGGTTTCAAAAATGAAGAAATTACATACAAGTTAATTTGGAAAACGTGATAAGGAATGAGTACTAGTTTGCTATGATCCAGCACGCTCCATATGATCTCCTTCAAACTTTGCATATCTCGTCCACGTGTCCGCATGTAGGGATGTTCCGACCACCCTCCCAGCGTGTGACGTCACGCGCCGTCGCGTGGCAACACGTGTGCTGCGGTTTGCTTGTCACACATGTAGCGAGATGAATTTGTCACTTGTAAAGCGCCAACATGTCATTTGTCACGTCTGAGTTACGTTTTACTAAGGAAAAGATTTTAGGTTTCATTTCAGTGCGAGTGTGTGATAACACCATTTGTAATGGAGAATAATCTCTACTTAAATATAACAAAGCTCGCAAAATAATATATTTGAATGTTTCGGTGGCTGTGGTAAACCACAATTGCTTCATATTATTTTTTGACATCTCATCAAAGATGAAGAATATGGAAGTCTGGGCATTTACGGGGCTAACGACCGTCATAGGCTGGTTTAAGTGATCACTTTACACACGTGTAACATTCACCAATTCTATCAATTATTGACAACCACACTACTCAAATTCTTGGAAGTTCTATAAATATGAACCAATTTCGAAACATTGTTATTGAATCACTAGCACTTCACTAGAGACATCTAAATAATAAAAATGCAATTACTTCATTTTACATTTTATTTTTTTTGTGGTTATTATAACCACATTTTATTATTTTTTTTTATCAGACACGGATGGTATCTCATTGGAATAAAAGTTATACTTTAAACGAGTACATTTACTTCACAATTTACTCAACTGGTGGCACCACTATTAGCCATATTTCCAAATCTATAAAATAACTACTCGCATTTAAAAGGAATCCAAGACTATATGGCAAAAAAATAATTTTCTACATAATCTACATAGTAATTAATTAAATCTAAAAATAATTAAAAATAGTTTTTTAAACAATCTACTTAATTTTATAGTCCTTGCAAAATAATATTACAAATGTTTTCTGAGTGCCAACCAAAAGCCGATAAAGTGCTGAGGAAAGTAAATAAATTGACAGCAACTGATATTGCTTTACGTGACTCTTATTACTTCCTGTATTTTATTTCTAATCGAGACTTCTTCACCCCATCGCCAGAAGAAAGTTTCTGAATAGTAGATATCTTTTTGTTTTTTTTTTAATTTTTTTTATTTCTTTAGTTAGCTTATCATTTCATAAAAACGATTATTTACACTTAATTTACATCATATAAATACATTTACATCTTCTTACAGTTAACAAAAAAAAATCCCTCGACTCTTTTCATTCTTCATACATTCAGGCATCTCACCATACATTTTCAAACCCTTATACATTAAACAATTTTACGACTCGATTGTTTTTCAAAAACGGTAGTCTTATTTTATACTTATATCTAGTACTATGTGCATGATACTATTTTTTATAAAACTATTTTTTCTTTAAAATATATAGGTAATTTAAAGTTCTAAAATTTATATATAAAGAGAAGCATTAATTTTTTGACATCTCAACATAGATGAACAATATTGTTGTAGTTTGGGCATTTACGAGGCTAGATGGCAAATGCCCAGACTTCCATATTATTCTTCATCTATGTTGACATGGCAAAAAATATGAAAAATGACTCCTATAATAAGAGATAATCCAGATTTGTGAACAAGTGTTTAGACTCAATCAAAATGTTGTTGAAATAAATTATCTGGTAAAATTATAAGGTAAAATAATAAAATTTTTAAAAATAATAAAAAAAATCCTTTTTTTAAAAAAAAAGGATTTTTTGTGGCGTTTCTCATGCATGTGATCCAATTTTCGGTCCTCACATACTTATATACATAAGAGCTTCTGCTCAGTTATAAAGCTTCTTCATCGTACCAATAGATGTCTCTAGTGAAAATTCTAGTAATTTAAGTACACTGTTTCGAAATTGACTCGTACATAATTTCCAAACAAATAAAAAAAAAAAATAAAAGTAAATATTTATATGTGTAGATTACCCAAGCATTTGAGTAGAGTGGTCATCATGGGTAGAATTTGAGAATGTTTCACGTGTCTAAAGTGATCACTCAAACCAGCATAGGCTGGTCATAGGACGAACGTAAACGTAAAGCCCCGTAAATGCACAGACTTTCATATTCTTTTTTATCTACACACCGTAGTCGTACAGGAAAAACTGACCAACTAACAAAACGTAAGATGTTCAGGGGGGCCATTTAAGTCACTTTTGCTTGGCAAAAAAATAAACGTCAATGCAGTAAGTAATTTTTAACAAGTCAATATATTACACATCCAAGTTTAAAATCACTTTGGGATTTTTTCAGGGCAATATTAAGCTGGAAAGATATCAAATAGTCAATAATCACGTTTTTGTAAAAAAAATGCACTTAATCACTTTCTTTTGTTTGACTACGATATGTTGAAATGTCAAAAAATAATATGACAAACATTTTTTCTTTATCATGAAAGAGCTCTAAATGTTTTAGAATAAACAGCAGAAAACATCGCTGGGATTAATGAATGTAAACCACAGAACACATTTGCGTTATAAAAACACATGGTTTGACTTTAAATGATGATGTCAGAGGAGATAATTCACTTTTCCTGGCAAACTGTAATTTGTGTCCTGTGCAGACGGGCGGAATTCATTTTCCTAGTTTACATAATTTTCCATACAGCTGAATATGTCGCGTAAAATACGGGGTAAAATGTAAAAACAGGTCTTCCGTGTTAGCATATAAATACTCGGATCCCTAACTTCCAAATGGAAAATGGAATAAAATGTCTCAACGGATTTCAGAAAAGCTTTTTGAGTACAAAATATGATAACGTATGGGTAAACAAACCATCTTTGTTTTTTCGAATGAGTTATACACACACATATCGCTCACTCCTTTTAAGAACGTCATAAATAAAAAATCGCAAATTTTCAGTTGTGCATGCTGTCGGAATGCCCAAAAAATGTACTATATCCTAGCAAAAGCAGCATATTTTTAACTTAATATTTACCCGCTACAGGGCAGAAAGTGTTTTTTTTTTGCATTTTGAAGAAAAGGTATTTTTCAACTAATTTTTATAAAAATACTAAATATTTTTCAAATAGAGAAAAAACCTTCAAGATTTACCTAAAAAGATCTGAAGCACAGTAAAAAGTTCAATAAGTGGCTTGATATTTATTTTTAATACATTGTATTATATTTTTGAACTTTAAAAATGTTCTCCTGAAAAATCAAGTTTTTCGATTTATGACGTTCTTGAAGTTTAAGGATGAAGAGGGGGTAGCTGTTTCTTATTTTTATTAATACATACCTTTATGTTTTTTATCAATAGGAATATAGACAATAAGAGGGAGGCTTTATTAATTGTCAAATTGCCAATTATGGGTTTATTATTATTAACATATCATTCAAACCCTTATCTATACCCCAATGGTGCATAGGGCACTGCACTGCACAGTGTTATCTTGATCAAGGAAAGGTGATCAGCCCTCCGCTTCAGGTACCAGTCCAGGGTAATATTGAATGAATATTACAGGACAAAAATCATATTTTTTTTAACCCCCCTGGGAATTGAACCCGGGACCTCCGGAACGGTAGCCGAGTGTGCTGACCATAACACTACTGAGGCTGACATATATTAACATATATTTTATTAAATAAATTAACATATATTATTATGAATTAATTTTGTTTCAAAAGGGTTGCAGTTTATAAGTTTTCGTATACCTTTACATTTTGTAGATTTCTACGTTATTGTTTTTAAATTTCTGATATTATTCTTGGTTTCAATTTGTTTGTTTCTATTGATTATTCGGTTAAATTTTCTCTTATTTAATAGAATTTATAGTTCTTTATCGTAAAATTATAATAAAAATGCTCAGTTAAAAATTGGGGATAACTTTTTTAAACTTTGGCGTTGTGGGAATACTTCTGATAATGGCCAATAACTTGATTTTTTCCCGATATGAATACAAAGGGGGTAGTCATTAAATTTGAATAAAAACGCCTTTAGAAATCTGAAACTTTTTACATAAGACGTGCAGATGTAAGAGGCTGCAACTCTTCGATAGACAGGAAGCAGGATGCGGGGTTTCCGGAAGAGAAGAAACCGAAAATTTATCACTTCCTTGATACTTTTCCGTGTTAGCCTCCATTAGACATATTTTCCAATGCTGAAATGCCTTTTGTTGTAGATTAATTATAATATTTTAGTTATCTTAAAGACCATTGCATTTTCTTGCATTGATCTATAAGATGAAGATAAGATATTATTTTTTAATTTGGTGTCACTTTGTAGAATAACATGATGATTAAATTTAGATCTCAATATCGCAGGTGACTAATCCCTCTTAAAAACAGGTCACAAGGCCTACACCAAGAAGAAGAAGAAGACATAAAAAAAGTTAAAAAAAAACCTTGTTTTACTTTATAAAGTTTAAAAAACAATACTTCATTCGAAAATACAACCAATAATTTGCAATCAATTGATAAGAAAAATACAAACTAAAGAACTAACTACATTAAATAACTACACAATGAAAAATTGTTTGTATTTTCAATAATCCTGATGGTGAAAATGTCTGTAGTTCTTAACAGTAGTCATGTTTACATTATTTAGCTCAAAAAGTGGTCTTGTATGAAACAAAATGATCTAAATCCAAATACATATATTTTTATTCAATTTATTTTGAAGTGTTGAAAAAAAAAAATATATACTCGTTTATATATATATATATCATATATATATATATTATATATATATATATATATATATATATATATATATATATATATATATATATATATATATATATATATATATATATATATATATATATATATATATATATATATATATATATATATATATATATCTATATATATAATATATATATATATATATATATATATATATATAATATATATATATATATATATATATATATATATATATATATATATAATATTATATATATATATATATTATATATATATATATATATATATATATATTATATATATATATATATATATAATATATAGATATATATATATATATATATATATATATATATATATTTATATATTTATATATATATATATATGTGTTTATTAGTATTTTTTTTATAAAATAACACAAGTATGCAAAGTGATCACTTAAGCCAGTCAAAAGCCATGTCGTAAGCCCTGGGATGCTCAGATGTTTTACATCAAGGTGAGACTCCCATAATTATATTAAGCATTTTTAGGAGACAATGCAAAATGATCTAGTTCGGATTCTGGAGTCCCTCCGTCTCATTTATGGAGTCCCTCCGTCTCATTTTCATCCCCTCTCTATCTCCTCTCTATCCCCTCTGCGCCTCGCGCTCGCCTCAGGGGTCATAGTTAAGTTGTCGGCCCATAGCACTACAGCACACTTCACTTGGCCGCACTTGGCCGGAGACAGATGGCGCTAAATAAAGTTACAAGCACATTACAGTGGAACATTTGTCTGCCGAAATGAGAAATTAGACTACCGCAAGAAATGAAACACTGCCCTATAAATTATGGAAGGATAACAGGGTCCTTATTACTCATAATGAGATAATGAATACTATACTCTTTTACTACAAAAAAAATGATCTTGTATGATTTATAAAGCGTCATTTTCGTAAAAAAAACTACCTAAAGGGCGCTTATACAAATATGATTTATGATATGAAAATTATAATGAGAGAAAATTAAAAAAATATATATTAATGAAAAACGTCGTCAATCGGCTGAGTCTGAAGGCAGGAAAGTGGAGCCGCCGTATTGTTGCGCTTTCTTCTCGGTCTTCTTGGGCTGGAGCATGACCAAGATGTTGAACAGGATGCCTCCCTGTGCAATGGTAATGCCGGAGAGCAGCTTATTAAGGTCCCGTCACTGTGGATATTCAACTGCAGATGGCGGAGGTAATGCTGGTCTTCTTGTTGTCGCTGGAGGTATTTCTGGAAGAAATATTGTATGACAAAAAATAGCAGCTGTTATTTGAACATTTTTGACATTTCAATATAGATGAAAAAGAATATGGAGGTGTCTGGCTGTTTTACAGGGCTGTTTCTTCATTTATGTTGAGATGTCAAAAATATAAACTTTATTCCTAAGTGGAAAAACCTAGAT
This sequence comes from Brachycentrus maculatus, assembly GCF_059751285.1. Classification (NCBI taxonomy): domain Eukaryota; kingdom Metazoa; phylum Arthropoda; class Insecta; order Trichoptera; family Brachycentridae; genus Brachycentrus; species Brachycentrus maculatus. The sequence goes on along the minus strand of NW_028281066.1, from coordinate 152,296 downwards.
TCTGTTCTTGCTGTTATTTATAACTAACTATTGAGCCGGTTTTTCACATGGGTAAGCGGAGAAAATCGAACGATAGACAATTTGTCTTTATGATTTTTTTGCCTCTTCCACATTCATGTATCTCCTCACACAATTCCACCGATTATTCCGACTCCTGGCTCCCGTTAAAATGAATATATATACATAGTATACCTACAAAGTTGTACCGAGTTCGATGCCCAGGGGCGGGGTCAATAATTGATTTTTCACTCTAATAAATATTAGATTTAATTTTGCCCTAGACCTTTACCTGGAGCGGAGGGATGATCACTTATGCATTCATATGTTAACGATCAAAATAATACTGCATTTATTTGTATTTCTATTCACCATAACGGTTTGAGGAAGATCTGCACCAAATGGTGCGTAGCGTGTGAATAATAATACGGAAGTGATGTAGTATTTTTCGCATGCGTTATCCACAGTGATTGTTCTTACGAAGAGATGAATCCCCTAGACTAAAATCTCGGTGTTTGGTTTAATGATATATCGCTCACTCCTTTCAACGTCGTCATATATAAAAAAAGTCGTCAATTTTCAGATATGCATGTTTCCGGAATGTCCAGAAAACGTAATATTTCCCAGCAAAAGCGGCATATTTTTGACTTAATATTTTCCCGCTATTTACCGTTGTTTTTGCATTTTGAAGAAAAGGTATTATTTTTAAAATATTTTTCAAATGGAGAAAAAACATTCAGGTTTTACCTAAAAAAATCTGTTGCACAGTAAAAAGTTCAATAAGTGGTTTGATATTTATTTTTAATGCATTTTATTATATTTTTAAACTTAAAAACGGTCTTCTAAAAAATTAAGTTTTTAAATATGACGTTGTTGAAAGGAGTGAGCGATATGTGTTACTAACATAATCTAAATTTTCTACAAAGACCATATTCGAGAACATTAAATATTCCATAACTGTACGTTTGTACGCTTAATTTAAAATCGTACATTCTAAAACTCCAAATTAAACCCTCCCCCTCCATTTCGTTGCACAAAACGCGTTTGGGAAACTGAAATGAAATTATTATTTGCATACCAAAGCGTTTTCTGTGAAACAACTTTCGAAATGAAAACGAAACTCAAGTCTCGCAAAAATTCATAAATATTTAAAGAATTGCCATCGGCGACCAGACGCAGTGATCACACTCGCCGAAACTTGTGCGCACTTTGGGATTCATCCCCTTGCAATATTATAATAATTGTGCAAAATGATTTTTTCAATATACCTGAGATGATTTTCCACGCGAGGGAAATTCGTAGACCAGACAACTTTAACAACGTTATGGAATTTCAGAGTGGGTTTGAGGGTTTGAAATGTATATTTATATAAATACTACTACTGATTCTACTACCAGCACGCCTTTTAACTGCAGAGGTAGGCAGATAAGATGGAACGCCACACTCTTATGTCCTAACATACACTCCTAGCTTCATTTACATCCATAATCTAGTCATACGTACTCTTCCATTGCCCAGATTTTTGACGCAACTAGATTTTAGGTTCTCGTTTATTTGGTCGTGAAAAGTCTTTTCCTGATTTCTATTCGTTCTTCGTGTCTATACCAACTTAAAGAATTTTCTCAATCTTTTCAATCATATATTCCTTTTTACCATCTTTGTTTTTAATTCTGTCATACAACAATTTTTCCACACATTCATCTGAGACCTTATATACATCTCTGAGGGTAATGAAAAATTAGATTTGACCTAGATGGACTCTACGAGCTATCACAAGTTTTAAAATAGAGTAAAAGTATTCATCCCAGTTGTCCTAGTCATTGCTATTATTTTCTACCTAATAATGTACCTTGTACATGGGACTGATCACCTAGCCTTTATATTAATCATCTAGGTAACGTATTGTCAATCCAATGCAGTGAACTGTATTCAGAGGAATGGAAAAAGGAGTCAGAGTTCTGATTTTTTTATTACCCTTCGTACTATATAGAATATACCCCATATAGAATATTATTTTCTTTGTATCAACGTGCATCTAATTATGCATAAGATACTGCATAAGTGTAGCAATGATTGAATAGTAAAAAGAAGGAAAGGTTATTAACAAGCTACGGATGCCTTGTTGCAAAATCAATGCAATTAGGGATGAAGAAGAAAAATTGCATTTTTACATATGAAAGAAGCGAGCAAAGAAAGCTGCGGTCTCCATTTAATTATTAATTACATAAATGATCATTTTGAAAACATTGAAATAATCTGATTTTATTATCAGATAAATTCTTAAAAAAATTAAATTCATATAAATATTTGAGATTAACTCGGTTCGCCATTCGCAAACCCCAAACTACGAATGTTTTTGTAACTTTTGTAATTTTACGTATCTCAGAGGGATCGTTGAAATTGTAATTTCGCAGCGTAATGAAAAGGTTTTTTTTAGTAAATTATGATTTATCGCAAGAATGTGCGGAGCTTAATAAAAAGTTTTTGACATTTAAACCGTGTTTTTCATGATATACATACCTACAAACATTTGAAAATGAAAGCGAAGAACAAAGGTCTTATAGGTCTATAGAGGTCGCACAAAGGTGGTGCAAAAGGCACCGAAAATGTTTTTTACTGTGGACCTCGAGTGGCTTAGATTGTGTTGTTATCGGGAATGTGATTAAATAAAATTAAGTTCAAGTGCTTACCTAGAATAAACAGTACTGTAATTCAATGTATTGTTTGAATACATACAAGAAAAATGTTGTTATCGATACATTTTTGTATTATTTTTTTAAACGCGTGTTTGATCGGAAACTGAGGGTGTATTTTCATCTGTTGAGAACATCTGTAGTCCTCGAAACTAGAAGTGTTTACGGTAATTCACTCTTATTCAGGTATTTAATTTTTTCATTTGCTTGCTAAATACTTTTTGTGTTAATTTAATTAAAAACCGATAGATCTAAATAAAGCTAGTTATTGCATGTGTAGATCCGAAAGCAAACTAAGAGAATGCGGCGGAAGCTTTTTTCTAACACACAACTTAAATAAGGATACCAAACAAGCTTAATGTTGTGGCTTTTTTTTATAAACTACCGTACAAAACAATAGAATATGGCTCATTTATGATTGATCCTTCCCACTGTCAAATTATATACGCTCTAAAAATGATTTTTAAGAAAAAATATTTTTAAAAAATGTAATCGAATGGAAAAGTTGACGTGATTGCGGAACATCCGGAATCGGACAGGATTGCCACCGGAAGTGCTGCCAAGAAAGGGTTAAGGTCCGGTAGCCTTTCAACCAGGTGTACTTCCGGTAGGATACAAGGGGAAGAGAGGTTATTATATTCAGAGACAATAACCTTCCGTATTGTAAATCGACCTGGGAAAAATATTGAAATAAAAACAAGTACTGAGAATTTTGAATTCATAATTCCTAATCACCAAAAATATGTTTTTATTTTGAAACCTTTAAGTAATCTTATTTTTTTAGCAATTCATATAAATTGTGACGAGTGTAGTGATAAAAGCATTTATCCAATATGCTGGAGGTCCTAGGTTCTATTACTCAAGGGATCAAAATAAATATAGGTTCTCAACATTTTTTGAGTGCATCTAAATCCCTGTTTACAAATCTAGCTTTCTTCACTTTAGGAGTTATTTTACATTTTAACATGTCAACAAATGAAGAAAAAATATGGAGATCTGTGTATTTACAGATCTCATGAGGTGTGGCAGAAGGCAGATCTCCTAGCCCCGGAATAAACGAGATTGGACGGGGATCAGGAATGTCGAGGAACTGTTAGAGCTGCCCAAGACAAGAATAGACATGAGATGGGTCGCGGCAAAATTCGTAAGAAAATTGCTCAATATCGACCAAAAACAGCGTCGCAAAAACATTGCTCAGGAGCTGTTGGACTCTGTCAGCGACGACCCAAATTTGCTTAAGAGGGTCATAAATGGTGACGAGTCATGGGTTGTTATGACCTAGAAACCAAAGGTTAGGTGATAGTCGACGTCAGGGGGACCTGACATGACACGTACAGAAGAAATATATAAACAGGTATGTAGGTTTAAAATTATTTGTTGACATCTCAACATAGATGAATTGGAGATAATCCAGATTTGTGAACCAGTGTTTACACACACTCGAAATGTTGTTAATGTAGGTTTAGCGCTATTTTATGAATAAAGTTTTTTATTTTATTTTATGTTGTTGATTAAAAACTTTTTCCTGACAAGCGTTTAATTAGTGAGAAAATACTAATTTATGAAGGATCATTGTGATCTGGCGGATTCGCTTTCAGAGTTCAGTCTTCCGGAAAATATACTTTTATTTACGCTCAACTTTCAACCGTACACGAAGAAGCTCGCGGATGCGAAGTACTGACGTTTAATTTATAAGAGGGAATATTAATCCCGAGAGTCTAATGAGTTTACAGCTAAGAGTACTCTCTGCCTTGTTATTAGCTTCAATATTTAGCGAAGAAGTAATTAGTATTTAACTAAAAATTTTATGAACATCGTAAAAGTATACCAGCGCATTTCGTACGCAGTATAACGTACAGTACGAGCTTTCTGACTGAAAGGGAAATTGCTCCTAAGATGGCTTCACAATAAAAGTAAACAACCCGGAGCACATATGTACATGTTTATATGTTTAATTTTATAAACATATATATATATATATATATATATATATATATATATATATATATATATATATATATATATATATATATATATATATATATATATATATATATATATATATATATATATATATATATATATATATATATATATATATATATATATATATATATATATATATATATATATATATATATATATATATATATATATATATATATATATATATATATATGATATCGGTAACGACGAAACCCGGTCGCTGGTCAAATAAAAATAAAGTGGAAAAGCTAAAAATATTGGTTTTAATCTAATAATATATTACATATTATATGACCCGGTATAAACGAAATGTCCATACATGAATCTGAGTGATATTATTTTTTCTGCATTAAGTCTGATTTATTTATTAACACTCTAAGATAACCGGTACTCACCCGAGTGGCGTTCCATCCTCTAATTGTATTACGTTGGCTAGTTCATAACTCAATTTATTAGTGAAGGCTCGGAGTTGACTTAACCAAGCATAGAATAAACGCGAACAGTACGTATATATAACATAATACATACTATATTTTCGAAGTCAGTAGTTAAGTTTAGCTAAAATTATATCGTATATTTTCGTCCGCCTCCGTAGTGTAATGGTCAGCACGCTCGGCTACCGTTCTGAAGGTCTCGGGTTCGATTTCCAAGGGGGGTAAAATAAATATAATTGATTTTTACTGTCATATTTATTCAATATTACCCTGGACTGGTATCTGAAGCGGAGGGCTGATCACCTTTCCTTCATGTGTAAACGATCAAGATAACACTGCGTTTATATGACGCAGTGCCCTATGCACCATTGGGGTGCGGATAAGGGTTTTATTTACTTATTTTAAAATTTTATCGAGTTTAAGATTTTCATTAAAAATAAGAGTCAAACGATCTGGATAATTATGAAATTAAGATTTTTTTGTAATATTGGCAATACTTGTATGAGAATAAATTATACTAAGCTGCCACAACATTTTGAGTGTGTCAAAATACTGGTTCACAAAATTTGGATTATCTCCAATCACAGTTATTTTCATAATATTTCGATCCAGGTTTTGGACCTCACATACTAATAACATTGTTTCTGCTCAATAAAAAGCTTCTTTTCATCTCACCAATAGATGTCTGTAGTGAAGTTCTAATGATTCAAGAACAATGTTTCAAAATTGGTTGATATATATAGAACTTATATATATATATATATATATATATATATATATATATATATATATATATATATATATATATATATATATATATATATATATATATATATATATATATATATATATATATACAGTGGGTGGCCAAATTATTAGGGACACTTCGAATTTCCTGTAATTTTCATGTTCAAATGAATTTAATGAGCAAACAATTAGGTTTTTTAATTATTTTTTTATTGATTGGGGTGTTCATTTAGAATTTAGAAACAATGTCATCAAACATTTAATAAAAGTAATTAATTTTTATCATAAAAAGCGATTATTTAAAAATTTCAGAAAAAACCGTAATATTTAGTAATAACACCCTTTGCTGCGATGACAACTTCCAAACGTCGGGGCATGCTTTCTATGCAGATTTTTATATTGTGCCGAAGATTAGGGTTACCATGCCATACTCTGATAAGAGTTTCTATCAGTAACCGCTTGGTGGTGATGACTTTTTTAGCAATTTCCCGTTTCGTTAGCCTCCAAATGTTTTCAATGGGGTTCATATCCAGCAAATTGCCCGGGCAAGGCAAAACACATACTCAACAGGCATTTTTTTCAGCCAGGAATGCGGTAACACTCCTGGTTTTATGACACGGTATCAATTCATGCATAAACACATACTCTTCATCACCAGGGAACCATTCCTTAGCCTCGGCTGGAGCCGACTTTTCAGTACTCGCTGGTACTGGTCTTGCCTCATGGTCCCTTCCATGATATGGAGGCGTCCCATACCCTAAAATGAGATCATGGACCACAACATTATGCTAACAGGGTGTTTTTAGCCCTCTTTACCAGGCAGTCCGGGTGGAATTTTTCTCCTGGGCCCCGTCGGACGAATTCAGTTTTTCCCACCAAAATTTTAAATGTTGACTCTTCTTAGAAGCATACCTATAAAGTATTACCATGATTGCAAAAATGTGTATTTTTTATTATCTTCTTATTTTATTATACAAATGTAAGTCATAAATACTCGATTCCAATCCGAAACAGTCATATTCCGGAGTGCTCTGGCCCATAAGAGTCGTTTTTTCTTCATGGCCTCAGTCAGGCGTAGATTTTTGGTTGGACGTCGACCAATTAGATTTACTTCGACTAACCGTCTCCAAACTGTCATTTTGGAAGCGTTGATTCCTACATCGCTTATCAACGTAGTGGACAATCAACACACGTTTTACGATTTTGGAAATAGATGTCCCTGATTTTACAGTGACCACGCGGAGTGGTGATCGTTTTTCTGCCACTTTTTCAGACGCGGGCTGCTTCTAGAGGTTGGTTTTTATGAATTTTTCTTTTTATCCGGTTGACTCCTGACTTCTAAATACCTGTGAGTGCTGCTATCTCTCTTTAGAAATATGTGGAATGAAGTAATTAAGTTGGTACTTCCCTAAATTTTCTTGGAGATATGTCTAAAGACTTGCCCATACTTAAATTTAGAATATTAAGGTTCAATTCAAACTAAATTGAATTTTAATTAAAAATTAATTGAAATTAACTTATTAAATTAGCAAAACTAATAAATTATTAAACAATACTTAATTTTTCATAGTCTTGGACTCAAAAAACATACAGAAAAATGGTTTAAAAAAATATTAACTGAGCTCACACCAACACCATTTTTCACTAATTAACACTAAAATGAGAAAAAAATTTACTTCTTTGATATTTTGCAGCATTGCTACGTCTTAAAAACAATATTTATGATACCAGCAAAACAAAAAAATTATATTTTTTAATTAGAACACATTTATTTGATCATAAAATTCATTTAAACTTGAAAATTACAAAAAAGGACAAGTGTCCCTAATAATTTGGCCACCCACTGTATATATATATATATATATATATATATATATATATATATATATATATATATATATATATATATATATAAAATATATATATATATATATAATATATATATATATATATATATATATATATATATATATATATATATATATATATATATATATATATATATATATATATATATATATATATATATATATATATATATATATATATATATATATATATATATATATATATATATATATTTATATATATATATATATATATATATATATATATATATATATATATATATATATATATATATATATATATATATATATATATATATATATATAAATATATATATATATATATAAATATATATATATATATATATATATATATATATATATATATATATATATATATATATATATATATATATATATATATATATATAGAACTCAAAGAGTCTCTGCTCAATAAAAAGCTTCTTTTTATCTCTTTTATAGATGTCTCTTTCGTAATCATATATATACAATTTCCAAGAATTTCAGTAGTGTGGTTGTCAATAATGGGTAAAATTGGTGAATGTTACATATGTGTAAAGTGATCACTTTAACCAGCCTATGACAGTCGTCAGCCCCGTAATTGCCCATACTTCCACATTGATTTCGATGGCCATTACTAAAAAAATCTTTTTTTAGGAATAGTGGAAACTAAGTAGTTGGCTATTCTTCAAAGTCAAAAGCAATAATATCGATACATTATACAATTTGTTATGATTAAAAGTAAGTGTTACAAAATATGTTGATTTGTAAAGAGTTTTATCAAAGTCGATGGAAAGCACGTAAAAGATTTTTAATTTTTCATTGATTGATTTGCCAACCACTTTAGACTAATATAAATTTAAATTTTGATTTGAAAATTTACTTATACGGTATAAATACCACAATTAAGTAAAAGGGGTATTCACCAAGTAAAACGTTAAAAATACGGAGCTTAATAAAAAATGGAGTGTTAAAATGTTTCAAGCCTATGTAATAATTTTTCTCTGAAAAAGGTCATGAAAATTAGATTTCTCTAGAACAATTTTTTACATATTTATGATGGCACGCATTATCAAAATTAATATAACATAACATATTTGGCATGTGAATATAAACTTTTTCGTTTTATATTTTTTACAGGTGAAAGAATACAATGAACGTATTGTCAAAGGTTAAAATGAAATAAAAGTGGGCGCGAGCGTTCCCAGTGCATTCAGAACGAGTTGGGTGACGTCACATCCGGAATGCGTCGCCCCAAACCGGAAACAGGCCCCCATAAATCTCTGGGAAGTCCCTCCGATCTGGGAGGCTGTAAATCACCCCCACCTCGACATGATTTGCTATCGCAGCCTCCTCCCCCGCAGCGAGTAACCCTTACAAGCGACAACAGGGATATTTTCACATTCCATACATCTTGGTCTATTTAAATATCTCCTCCGTGGATTAAGAAAATAGATTTTTCCCAAAAAAACAGAGATGTGTTACAGCCAATAAATTTTCAGTTAAGCTGAAATTGCTTCCAACGGAAAAAAACGGTAAGGGAATTGAAGCGATTACTAAATAATTTATCGAACTTTTTTACAAGGGTATAAAATACATATTTTCTTTGTCCTACTAATATCTTGGTGCATGGATTACACTATCAGTGGTCACCAACTTTTATTAAGAAAAAACAGATAGATTTTTATTATAATGTAATTTTATATGGGGTCTACGTTTGAATATAAATAATAAAAAAAAAACTCACCATCACGCCGTTTCCGCAGGGGTAGGCAGAGAGAATAGGACGCTACTCCAAAATAAATTCTCTTTTTTTAGATCAAATTTTACTTGAAAATGATACGGAATACATCGAAACACGTGTCACAATAAATTTTAAGAAAAAGTGGTATTTACTATGTTAAACTTAAATTAAGTTTTGAAATAGTGGTATTAACTAAGTAAAGTTAAAATAAAAATTAAGATTTTTTATTGTTATCTCAATAATATTGATATATCATGTATAATAAACATAGAATGGCAAATGTTGTACGTGTGTAAAATAATCACTGAAACCAGCCTATGGTAGGTTGTAAGCCTTGCAAGTTTTGTGTTAATATATCATCAAAATCATCTAAGTAGAGCGAAATCTAGATATTTTAACAAAAAAATTGACCAAATCAAAATTTCGAGTACAAGTACACTAAACACCACTATATTAGGCGATTAATTACTACCCATACCAATATAATTGCTTTGAATTTCTGCAAAGAGATTTATTCGCAAAATTTCCCACCAGCTTGCAGATCTGGACGCTCTGGGCGTAGCGAGACAACTTGCAAATTCTGCATATTACCTCTACATAATTTCTCATTCACTTCCCAACTAAATCATGATCTAGCCCACTGTACCCGAGTAAAAAAAATCCGTTTAAACCAAGTCTAGACTTGGTTGTCAGAGTGAAAAGAGTCATCCTTTTGTCTAGGAACCGTGATTTTGCCAGTTTGATTAAGTACAAATTTGAATTGTTGCGAATCGGTACTTGCTAAGACACTTATAGAGCAAGCAGTGATTAAATTACCAAAGACGGATCTAGAATGTTAAACTGATTTAGCTCAATGCATCCGATAATGGAGGAAAAATATACTTCGAATTTTTATATATATATGTATTAACAAAGATGAAGAAGAATGTCGAAGTCTGGATATTTACAGGGCTAATGACCTGTCATAGTCTGGTTAAGTGACCACTTTACACACCTGTAACATTCACCATTCTACCCATGATTGATAACCACAAGACTCAAATTTTTGGATCTCCTACGTATATCATATTCTCATGACACTTTAATGTAAGCTTACTGAAGCCATCTATGGTTGTTCACAGATTAAGCTTTTATGTAGCGGAGAACGTTTTATTTAGATGTATGCAATTATTGGATTACTTTACATACCGACTGGAACAGAAGACTGAAAACATGATTTTTAGCAGCTTTTACTTTGACCAGAATAATTTTGGTCATAATTGGATCCACTCAGAAATGTTGTAAAGAAAATGATCTGTGTATTATTAATCATGTATTTACATAGAAAATACATGAAATAATATAAACTATATATAATATCATCTGTAAAAATCCCTTTTCTGTTAGAAAATAATTCAAAATTATTACTTTACGATTTTCACGTTGTTATTTACTTGGAATATATCGTAAGATAATATAAATTATATATTGTTATTGCTTTACAGGTATAAAAGTGAAATAAGTATAGGCAGATGATGATAATATTTGATTAGTCGTAATAACAAAAGATTAAATGTACCGTGATATAATTTTTTTTTCGGTCGACGTGAAACAGACCAATAATAATTCTCGAATTCCTTCATTCGGATTTCCTTTATCCAGCGAATTGCGTTTTGTTCCATTGTCAACTGTAGCGATAAATTTGTCGAAATAATCATAAAACCTTGCATCCCCCAACCCTCCACCCTCCCGCTGCAGCGGATAGGACTAATTGCCGCCCAATGTCCATAATTCATCTCGCTTTTTGCACTCGTATCGGAAAGTTATTGTAGGGTGGGGCTAGGCGGGTTAATTTTGCGTTTGCCGTAGGCTGCTGACAGTGGCGTCCGTAGAAAAATTCCGGGACAACTAAAAATGATAATTTTTTCTTTTTATATATTTTTTTTGACATCTTATCAAAGATGAAGAAGAATATGGAAGTCTGGGAATTAACGGGGCTGACAACCGTCATAATTTAAGCTGAAATTGAACACTGATAATAGTTAGTTTAAGAATAAATCAGGCACTACTATCGACGCAGCATCCTCTCATTATTTATAAAATTTGCACACTAAATTATTTTTATCATACTTCAGCTGTCATAAACCTATAATTTCTTTCTAAAAACATAAATAAATGGAAATTGGCAACCTCCATCCGTGGTAGTAAAAGACGCCTTCTATGTAATACACTACGGAGGCAGACTGTAATACAAATATTGTAATCAGCCAATAAATTTTACATTATTTTTTGATATCTCATCAAAGATGAAGAAGAATATGGAAGTCTAGGAATTTACGGGGCTGACGACAGTCATAGGCTGGTAAGTGATCACTTTAGACACGTGTAACATTCACCAATTCTACCCATAATTGACAACCACACTACTCAAATTCTTATATATGAAGTTCTATATATATGAACCAATTTAGAAACCTTGTTCTTGAATCACTAGAACTTCACTAGAGATATCTATTGGTGAGATGTAAAGAAGCTTTTACTAAGTAGAAACTCTTATATTCGTATGTGAGGTCCGAAACCTGGATTATAATCACACACATGAGAAACGCCGTTGAAATCTTTTAATATATTTATTTACTGATAATATTTTTTAAATACATGATTTTACCAGCCACTCCAAATGTTTTGTTTCCAAATTCTGGGGTTTTCTCCTAGAAGTAATTTGTATTGATATCTCAACAAAAATAAATAAAAATTTGGAATACAATAGTTCTTTCATACTTTTTATGTGAAAGAAGACGGGAGTCTGAGTATTCTAGGGCTTACGACCTGGCATTTTTTAGCTGATAAGTGATCAATAAATACACTTGTATAACTTTCACCACTCAGTCTATTATTAAACATCCATATTGCATCAATTTTTGAACTTGTACCAACAGCCTTAAAAAGAAATAAAATAGTAAGGACAAAATTTGGATTAGAAAATACTACCCACTCCCTGTCTTTAAATTACACAGTATTTCCTTTAAGAAATGATGTTGAAGGATAAAAAAAATAATTTAAGCATTATGTTAGTTTAAAAAAAGATGAAACATTTTCTTATTGTAATAAACATATCATCGTTATATAATTAAAATGTAACATCGTTTTAAAATCACTATAAATATATTATTATACCTTAATTATAATCTCTACCAGTTTCGAAGCTAATTGCTTCTTTATCAAGACTGATTTATAGTATTAATAAGTCTCAAATCATAAATTATAAAATGTAAAATCACAAAGTTAGTGCTTCAAATATAAATTATAAATACAATATATCCTCATTTGATTTTTGTTTGGTGAGCTGTGTGATGTTAGAACGCCACTGGTTTAGGGCTGATAAAGCATTCAGCTCACGGTCGCGTGGTAGAACAAAGTTTTCAGTAATTTCAGGCAGCCTCAGTAGTGTTCCTTTTGTGTGGAGCTGTATTACAACTGTCTTTACTACTAGTGAAGCACTGACGCCAAAGATTGTGGATCATGTTTTTTTTTTCTTAAAAACAATTTACCGTATACAAACGAACCAATAACGCTTAGTTCTTTTAAAGGACTTACATAATAACTAACTCCTAACTAGGAGTGTCTTACTTATGCAAATCGTGTACGAGTTGGGGTATGTAACCTCAATTATTGATAATCTTTTTTCGTAGCTACTTTAACTCTTTTATGTCTTTATAGGAATATGATTTTGTTTCCTTTATTTGTTTCTGTAAGTTTATTGTGTTCTCATCTAATTGATGAAAAACATTTAAACAATTTATATTGCACTGTGTTTCATTCCTTGTAATATGTTTTTAATTGTTTGTGAACCATAAATAAATAAAAAATAAATAAGAATATGATATTCACGTCATTTTTTCAATATGAATATATTCGATATTAATATATCGCTCACTCCTTTCAAGAACGTCATAAATCAAAAATCGTCAATTTTCAGTTATGCATTTTTTCGGAATGCTTAGAAAATTTACTTTATCCCAGCAAAAGAGGCATATTTTTTATTTAATATTTACCAGCTACAGGGCAGAAAATGTTGTTTTTGCATTTTGAAGAAAAGGTATTGTTTAATTATTTTTTTAAGTATATTTAATATTTTTCAAATGGAGAAAAAACCTTCAGGTTTTACCTAAAAAGATCTGTTGCACAGTAAAAAGTTCAATAAGTGGCTTGATGTTTATTTTTAATACATTGTGTTATATTTTTTAACATTAAAAACGTTCTCCTGAAAAATCAAGTTTTTTGATTTATGACGTTCTTGAAAGGAGTGAGCGATATGGAATCATCAACTACATTTTTCTCTCATGTAATTTAAGCTGGAGAGCAATATTTATCATCTAACTTTTATATTTATAATTAACGATAATTATTGGATCGATTCGATCCTTAATATATTATTTTTTTACGGTTAAGGTTTAGAAAAGAGTGAAAAAACGTAAAGAATTTTGATGATAAATATAAGTGGAGATGTGTCAAAATCTTGCCACCATAATGAAATCAACCTGCTTGTTTATTATTAATAATGTCATGAGTTTGATAGACACAATTTTTTTATAAATGTATCCTTTAATTCTATGTATTGTACCATATGTACCCTGGTCAGTAACCGGAAGCGCGGAATTGATAGCCGTTTCTTCGTTTAATTAATGATCAGGTTAATACAGCATCAATTAGATATGTTGTCATAAATACTACTGTGCAGTCAGAGAAAGATTACAGCAGTTAAAATGTAACTAAAGCCCGTTTAAGTAAAAAAACTGTTCAATAAGTTTAATTAAAAAAAAAAAAAAAAGTTTTAATCTGCTGAGAATATTTTTTTAATGAAATGCACAATTTGAAATTATGTATTTTTACACTTATTTTTACACTAAAAATAACATTATTGAAAATAAGTGAATTATTTTGAAATTTTATTTAAAAATGTTACTTTACTTTAATAAAAGGTAGAAGTTGAAAGCACGCTTTAAGCACATAAGCTTGATTCTCCAAACTATAAAATATTATACCGACTTTAGTCACTGCTTACGTAAGGTCTAATCCTCACACATATGTACGAAGAGGAGCCTTAAAAGCTACCCTTATATTTCGTTTTACGGTAGCCGAAACAACAACCTTGTTAGGGAGGATTACACAGGACAAACGTTGGAAACATGTTATGTGAAATGTGTCTATTTCATATCAGAGTCACTGGATTTTGAGAGCATTTAGCTTTTGTAACATTTAAACCCTACTGGCTTTGATAAAACTATGAGTCTTAATATTATAAAGTAAATGCTAGGGTAACCTTGGCCTTTAGTAAGGATTTTGTTTAAATAATTCTTAAAATGAGGGTCACATCACAAAATATAATATATATTTATGTATAAATATATTTAAATACATATAAACATAGTAATACATAAAGAAATACATTAATACATAAGACCGAGAAAAAATTGACACGTATGTCAAATACTTGAAAACTGTCAGGTGAGGAGACGAAATAATGGACGGGTATGTATGAGGAGATGCATGAATGTAGAGGCGAAGAATGTTTGCAAAGACAAAGTAGTGTGGCTTTCTATTTTCTTTGCCTACACCTGCGGGGGAAGCGTGATGGTTAGTTAGTAAGTTTGTATTTACACTAAATGCAAATATAATTAATTATACTAAGAACCCATCAATTAAAGAAAAATAATCAACTTTTCATTCCACAAAGTTAATGCCGAATCAATAAATAATGAATACAAAAACCACATATTTTTTCTGAACTGACAATTAAAGCTACAGATATATTTATTCCCTTTTTCGTATAATATTTAATGAATTAAATGATTTTTTTATTGCGATTGCTCTTTTTTTGTAAATATTTTCATTACTTCTTGATAATTAAATTTTATAGACTACTGTTTTTGTTTTCACGTCCCTCAATTGTTTTTTACGTTTACAAGACAAACTTTAAAACGACGAATCTCAAAGATAAATTTGATCAATTATCCTGTCAAACAGTTCAGATTTATTGAACTGAGATGAGGTTATTTTTCTTAGTGAAAAGGCCAATTAAATTTCCCGGGTGAAATTTTACGGTTTAATTAAATCCCCTTACAAAATCTAACGGTCGCTAATGTAAAATGAAGTTTGTCATCAACGTTTTAATCACTCTCGTTAAATAATGCCCGTGTTTCAACCGCTGAAATATCATCCCTTAATAAACAACCCTTTCAAGCTTATGGATAATTAAGATATAATAAAGGTGGTGCAATATCCGTGCCGATAAATATACAGATACCATCGCCCTCACACAAATTTTATGCGGGAATGAAAGTTTAATGTTTATGGCGTTGCACGGCGCTTTTAGATTAAAAAAGCGGAATATGTGTGTATAGTGTGTACATTCTTCGTGATTTATTTAAGCTTGCTTTCATAACATAAAGTTAATGCTGTTGTAATTCTTTTAAATCATAATTGGTTTTATGTACAATCTGTATTTGTAATTATAAAAAGTAAATACTGCAGCAAAAACATAACATTTATTGACTGATAACAATATTTATATCACAATCTACCTCCGTAGTGTTCGTCTACATAGAATTCGTCTTTGACTACCATGGTTGGAGGTAGCCAATTTCCATTAATATATATTCCGAGAAATAA
This sequence comes from Brachycentrus maculatus, assembly GCF_059751285.1. NCBI lineage: Eukaryota > Metazoa > Arthropoda > Insecta > Trichoptera > Brachycentridae > Brachycentrus > Brachycentrus maculatus. The sequence goes on along the minus strand of NW_028281066.1, from coordinate 136,176 downwards.
ATTATGGGCTTATCACAGCTGTAGTGTGATATAAATAATTTAGTCTGCAAGTTTTATAAATATAACGAGAGGATACTGCGTCGATAGTAGTGCCTGATTTATTCTTAGACTAACTATTATCAGTGTTCAATTTCAACTTAAATTTTTCATTCAAAATGTTTCAAAAGTTTAAAAGTTGATGTTGTAATAACTACTCATTATCATTGAGATTTTGTCAAGTCTTTTGCTTGCAATACTGCACCTTAAAAATTGTATTTTTTTTTAAAAATAAATATATTAAAAATTATTAAAATTTAAACACTAGTATAAGACGACTTATCGAATTTTTATTTCATTTCACATGACGTTTCAAAAACTATAGATGTTTTCATTGGTGACATCGATATTGTTTTATTCTCCTGTCGATGAAAATATCTAAATAAATATAAACTGTTTCTAATGACAAAGAGAGAAGAAACAATTATCCAGTTCTTTCCTTTTGTAACTGCCGAATAAAAAAAATCGGTTCAAAAATCGCTTCTCCGAAAAATACCTACTCCCTTTTTGCGTTCCGCCCTTTTCCGTCAATATGTTTTATCCCTTATTGTAAACCTTCCTAGATTAGAAGCCTCTCTCTATCTCCAAGGGCTGAATTTGATCAGAAATTAGCCCCAATTGGAAAGCACGTATCATTTTCCGATCGCTCGTAATAGCCTACGGTATTTGTTTCCCTCCTGTTTGGACCAGGGAGCTTAAAGCCCCGAAGAGTAGGTACGAGTGTATACGATATTCCCCTGAAACTGTGAAATAAGCTGAATTCGCGATAGGCTTTCATCTTGATTCGAGCAGAAACCTTATTGTGAAAGGTTCAAGAAAAACTTCACTAAATATACGAATTCAAATTAACTTCGACCATTACCTGAAATTTTACTTTTAATAGAGATATTTTCCATGTAACTTGGCTTTAAAGAACTCTATGGTTTTACTGTCAAAATTTAATTGAAATATAACGATTTAAGTACCTAATTGACAAAGTTTTTTGTTCAAATAAAGTTATAGAGATGGTATTAACATCTGTTAATTGTTGGTTTTAGTAATAACTATTTATTTAAAGTATCATTTTCTTATATTCTCAATATTATTAATATTTGAAGCATTTACTTTATGGTCAGTCATTTTTCCTTTTTTTTTCAAAAATATCAATAATATTAGTATATAACCACTCACTGGGTATATAACCACTCGGTGAGTGGTTATATGCTAACATTATTAACATTTTTATAAAAAAAAAAAAATAAGTATCATTTACTCTTTTAAGCATGGTTTAAAACACCTTTGTTTCACATTATAATATGATTACAAGTACAAAAAATATAATAACAAATAAAATATAATACAATAAATACAATACAAAAAAAGATCACAAAAAGGCATTGCCTGCATGTGGGTAAACATTTTTATTTTAGGTTTTAATAAAGGGTACTGGAAAAAATACAAACGAAATATAAAATATAAATAGATGAAAACCACAAATATTTGATTTCAACAGAAAAATTACAAAATGAAAAAAAAATATTACTTCACATAATATTTCCATTGATCAATGTATATTCATGATCTTTCGTAAAACAATATATTATCTGCATATATTTAAAATATTTGATCTCGATCAATAAAAATAATATTAATATTGTAGTTCTTATTTCTATGAATACCTCAGTAAAAGTTAAAGGTTCTATACATATCTAGGGATTCTACCCAAGAGATTAAATTTCCCGTAATTCACGCATCCGAATATTAACGGCGTATGTATACTCACATACATACAAAAATAAACCGGCCATATATTATAGCACAAACATATATACGTGTAATAATATTCCTCGATCCTAATGAAAAGCGTTTTCTCTCCCCCTACACTCTACCTTTTCTCCCCACGGCCCACCTACCCCTGGACAGGTATCCAAGTCACGTGAGCATCCGAGCAAATTAACCAATACCAATTGCTATCGGGGTCTGACCGCATGATTGGTGATCACCGAAACAACATACAAATATGCTTGTGTTGTAATAAACGGATGTGTGCGTGTGAAGAGTTTGGAGGAATCACATTATCGAATAAAATTATGGTGCAATGCCAATACGTTTTTGTAGCGAGTGTTTTTGCCTAGAATTTTCACTCATGAATTACATGAAATTATAGTAACTTTAAACATAAAGAGTAAATCCACTCACAAGTAGGCATAGGCTTTGAAACTTATAAAGTTGAAGCCTGAGTAGGGACATGATAAACGGTGTTGCATAAGCCGTAGCTAGATTTCAGAGTCACTTGGACGTTAGGTAATTTAAAAAAAATACGTTTTTGTATGCAACGATGTATAAACAAAATGTGCGGGCTAAACTGCTACATATTCGTGCAATACCCTTACATATTTTTTATTTTTTTTTTTGAAAATAATACATTGTGAAATACTTTCTTAACTGAATTTAAGACAAAAAAAGTATAAATTTTAAATAAAGTAAAATATTTTTTTTATTAAAATTATAAATTTTGTAAAACCAAAAACCATCGCAAAAACAAAGTATTTGATTTAATTATTTAATTGACTAATGAAATAGATGAAGAAAATATGGAAGTCTGGTCATTTACAGAGCTTACGACCGTTACAGGCTTGGTTATTTTATTACTTTACACCCGTGTAACCATATATGTAATAAGCCCTGTAAATGCCCAGATTTCCATATTCTTCTTCATCTATATTAAGATGTAAAAAAAATAATTTTCTAATTGGAGATAATCCAGAGTTGTATACAAATATTTGGAGAGACTCAAAATGATGTAGATATTTATCTTTTTAAGGGCAAGAAATTTATTGAATACCTTAAATTGTCAATATGTTCCTCAATGTATTCCTCATAAAAAATCAGCAAACTTTTAAGTCATGAATGCAGTGAATTATGCACCATTAGGTACGGGCGACGGTTTGAAGAGTAAAGTTTGTAAATACGTCTTAAAAATGGCAAATGAGAGTGGAGTTTAAAAGATAAAAATAAATATTTTAAAAGAGTAAATATTTGTGCTTTTACTATATCCCTCAATTGCATACTATTTTGTAGGCCTAAGAGGCCGGTATTAAAAATAGTTAGTTATGGTAGAGTGGGTTTGAAGAAACTCTGACGTCAACGATATTGAACACGGGATCACAACTCGACATTTTTAAATAGGATAGTGTATAGGTTATATATATCTTTTGACAACTTTAATATGGGAAAATGTAAACCATATGTATGTCTTCTGACAACGCCAATAAAGGACAGTTTTTACGTATTTTTTTCACACGTTTAATATATAACGTAGATATGCTTATTTTCTGACGACTTTAATAAAATATAGTATATGTTCGTCTTTTGCATAAACCAAGCAATGAATTTTTATTGTTTTTAAAGTAGATCCACGATAAGAAAAAACCTTTTTGTTACTTTATGCTTGAATATAAGTTCATTGTACTTTTTGTATATAAAAACCGAAGGGAGTATGAAAACATAAAGTACAAAACCAGTAAATTTATTTATCTCTTTTCGTTCATACCCGTGTACAAGTACATTTCCTCTCTCACACGCTACGCTATTTAGTTTGCATCCCCTTCTGACGTGATATCGTATAGTCGAACATAAAAAATCACTTGTCCCAAACCCACCCCTAAGTCTGTAGGACGAAGTTCTTTCACCTTTGGATAAGTAAAACCGGGGGGGTTTATTTCTGTTATACCTCAATGAATTAATAAAGAAAACATCTTAAAAAGACGAAAACAAAAGTAAAATAATTATTAATTAACTAAGCGTGATATTATTTCTTAAGAATAAACGGGTGTAAACGTAAAGGTGTGGTGAGAGAATTAAGACACACAGATAAATAGTATATTTGGGAGTGGAAAATAAGTTATTTCGTTAATTGATTCGGCAGTCGCTTTCTGCTAACAATAAAAGTTTATTTCGGCTTAACTTAACGGTGGGTAAGTAAGTAAACATGAATTGTTTCAAGAACTACAGATATTCTAATGAATAAGTATAAAAACAAACTGTTTTTTAGTTTGCATTTTTAACCTCTTAATGAGAAAGAACATGTGTTTTTGTCGTATTTACATTAATACACTCAAATTGTTTTCTCGAAGAGTTTTATATGCAAATTGGAAGCATCATATTTGTTACACGTCAAAGCTAAATCGATAAAAAAAAATAATAAACGATACTTTAAAAACAAAACCAAAAAAACGTTAAACATTTTTGGTTTGACAAATGATGTGAGTATCTTGTTTTTCAAATTTAACAAACTTACTAACTAACTAAGCGTCACGCCGCTTCTCCGCAGGGGTAGTAAAGAGAATTGAACGCCATACTACGCCATACTACTCTCATACGTCTTATGAAAAAATATTCGCCTCTTCCACATTCATGCATTTCCTCATATATTGTATATCAGCCGATTATTCCGACTTGACCACTTTATACAACTCTGTCACCAGCGCCTGTAGGCCTTTTTTTTACTAATTCTACTTTAAAATGAAAATATACACGACATTTGGGTGTGTCTGTCTACTGGTGTGCTACAGAATTGTATTTTTCCACTTACGGCGTTATTTTTATGTTTTTAACATTTAATCATAGATAAAGAAGAATATTCAATATTTAACATAATAAAAAAGATGAAGAATTAAATTCAATATTCTTTTTCATCTATGTATTAAATTATATTATATATTCATAATCATAATACACGAGGACATAACAAAATACATGTGGAGCCGATAAACACTAATAAATTTGGAGTAAGGTCATTAAAATATATTGCCATTACCCAAACTAACCAGCTGCCTGACATATATAAAATAAAACCCATTCGGGGATCGAGTATAAATGATCTGAGAAAGTACTTTATGGAAAGATATATATGTAGTGATAAGTCATATTTTCTTATTTTGTTTTTACCATATGTTTTTTTATATTTTCTCTTTTGTTATATTTTCTAATTTTTTATATTTTCTCATTTTTTATATTTTCTCATTTTCTATATTTTCTGGTTTGTTCATTTTAAATATGCTTCTTACTTTATGTTTTTCTCATTTCTTTCTTTGAAATTTGATTCTTATGCCTATTTATTATACCTGTTTATTGTTCTTATATTTTGCCTTGTATTGGTATTAGTTTTGGTTATGTAAAAAAAACTTTTTTGTTACTTTATTATTTGTGTTTCAGTCTTGTTAACCTTAATCCCATGTCCCAAAATGAGAAATAGAAATTACTCATCGGGAATATTATATGTATATATGGCTTATGTATGTAATATGTTTTAAAAAAAAATGATTTCGTAAAATTTTACAAATTTTTCCTTAATTTTGAACATCGGGAAAAAATTAAAAATGAAATGCTTGAAATGAGAAAATATCAGTAAATAAAATGACTCCAATCTACAATATTAGTCTACGTCAAGGAAACCTCTGCGAAGTAAGAATTTTCCATTTAATATGCAAGGAAAGTCACTTCTTCTGGGTGGAAAATTGGAGTATAGGGAGAACTCATCTCGATCTAATGGCATAATAATTTTCTCGTTTTTTCTCCCGTACATTTTTATGGCTAATTATTCCATTAACAATGAGAAATGTTCAGAGAGGATCCTTCAATTTCCATTACTGTGCAGAGTGTCTTTTCTGCCCCCATTACGCGAAAAGGGCATTAAGCTTCCCTGCGTCCCTTTTGCCAAAGTCTCTGGAAATGGCCCTTTTTACATAATAAAGCTATACTTTTCCACGAGATCCCTTCGTTATTGCCTCGTAAAACGAATACAATTTTATTTTTAAAAAATCTTTCCGTAAAGCCTTAATTTTTATTATATGATATTATTTGGCAGAGTTAATTAATTTGCTCTATTTTTTTGTTATTGCTGTTTCTTCTTTTAAAATTTGTTTTCACCCAACAGTGCATAGGACACTTCATTGAATCTAAGCAGTGTTTTATAATCACCCAAATAACTTTGTTAAAATCACAAAATATCTGATTTTAAATATTGTATTATGTCAACTGGTTTTAAAGAAATATGCATCTCTGATCTTTAAAAAAAATGCAATATGGATGTTCAATAATGGGCAGAATGATGAACGTTACACAAATGTATAAAGTGATCACTTAAGTCAGCCAAATGCAAACTAGTAAGCTCTCGGATTTTTTAATTAATGTATATAATGATTATTATAATTTTTTTTAATTTTTTATATTTTTTATAATGCATCCCTCATATAACTGCGACCATATTAGGTCTTTTGTGCTTTCGGATGCTCAGACTTCTATATTTTTTCGTATGAAAACGATAAATGCTTCGTTTTATGTCGAGATCCCTAAAATACATTAATTATTGATAATGTATTATTTTGAACATTCAAATTGATACATTCTGTCTCATTTACTACCTAAATCAAAATGTGTATTCCAACGCGATGTCCTTTGCACCATTTGTGTGCATGAAATAAAAACAAGGAGAACAAAACCATGGACCGAGATTTATATATGCAGAATTAAATTTTTATTCAATTATTTGCAAAATGATTACTAACGATGTATAGGCAGCAAAATATCGATATGCATTTGTGCTTTCAATTCCGCGCTGTTTGCAAACTCATGAATAAATTAATTTCGTCTATGGAAAGTATTATTGTAGGCTTTAACTACATCATGGCTATAAATTATACGCACTGCGAAATATCACAATTATTTTCCCATTTCAATACATGTTATCTACTGGCAAACGTAGAACTAACGGTATAATCAGAATAGGAAAACGCCAAAAGTGAAATTATTTAAATAAACAAAAAGTATGCCTTTTTTATCTCTCTTAGTTATTCAGCAGTAGGTACGTTTGAAATTTTTACACAACGTTTCATTTAAATAGGCACAAGTTTATATTTATAAATATATATAAATGTTTCTTTGTTCAAAATATTCAATGTGCTAAAGTTACTCACGGATTGATTTAATTTTTTTACACAAAGTTGCATTAAAAAATGCGCATATTTGAATTTATTGATCTAAATAAATGTTTATTTTTAATATTATTTTTTGACATCTCAACAACAGAATATGGAAGTCTGAGCATTTACGGGGATTGCGACCGTCATAGGCTGATTAAAGTGATCACTTAAACCAGTCTATGACGGTCGTAAGCCCCGTAAATGCATATTCCATATTCTTCTTCATCTATGTTGAGATGTCAAAAATTTATTGAAATAAGTTTTTCTTCGAAATAAATAAATGGTTTTGAAAAGAAAAAGGTAATTTAAAGGTAAGGAGTTAGCAAAAAAACGCCAATTTCAAATATGTATTCTAAAAAAAATGTACTCGAACAACACGCGTGGCTTCTCGCACAGCCTGTCGCGTACCGACTTTGTGCATTTGAGAGTTCACCCTTAATATCAACCTACAATATATATACCGTAGTCATACAGGAGAAAGTGACCAAGTGCATTTATTACAAAAACGTGATTATTGGCTATTTGATATCTAGCTATCTATCTGATATTTGATATTAGCGATTTTAAACTTGGAAGTACAATATATTCACTTGTTAAAAATGACTAACTCCATCGATGTTTATTTTCTTGCCAAGTAAAAGTGACTTAAATGGCCCTCCTGAACATTTTACTTTTTGTTAGTTGGTCACTTTCTCCTGTACGACTACGATATAATCCTTAGATCCCTCTTAAAAACATATTGTAATTTATTTTTGAAACACATTATTATGCAACAGGGATGATATATTTTACCAGTTTTATGTGGATACAGCTTTTTATCATTTAAATTTATACAATTGTGTAAAAATAATTATTTGGAGAGATATTACATAATCGCTTAATGCTACCGAACAAAACATTCGGGTTTAAACAAAGGTATTAAAACCCTTATTAGGGAGGTTTTCGTAGGTACTTACCATATGTTGTAATACTCGTACATACGTTTTTTAAAACACATATTTTTATTAGAGCGAGGAAAAAATTCCCGCATACTTTATTTCTACTTTTATATTTTACTAAGTACCTAGCTAAGTATAACGTAACTTTACTGCAGGGGTAGGCAGAGAGAATAGAACGCCACGCCAATCTGTCTTATGAAATAATCTTCGCCTCTTCCACACTCATGCATCCTTTTACATATGATCCGATTATATCGATACCTAAACTGACCACATTAAATTATTTGAAATATTTGAACATGCCAAGTTTTCCTCGGTATTTTTCTGCATCTTTAGCACATTCGCTACTTTACTGTTCTTTTTCACCCGTTTTAAACGTTTTTTACTTTGTTTTATCGACCAAGTGTCGGCCAAGTGTCCATCGGCTAAGTGTCTGTCAGTCAAATGTCGGTCTACTATGTGTCGATTGGCTCACTGTTCGTCGGCAAAGTGTCCGTCTTACAAGTATCCTTCCGCCAAGTGTTCGTCGGCCAAGTGACCGTCAGCCATACGCTTTTTAAATTAGTTTGACAATAGTAAGGGCACATGGACTTCCTAACCCGTACTTGCGGAACCTGTATTAATGCATTTTTATGGATTGTTGCGCGGTATGATCGATAATCCTGAAATTATCCGGAACCTGTCTGTATGTTCCCGATAGTTACCTAAGACAGCGTCGGCATAGATTGTTTCACATTCCTATACACAGGACCAACCTGCCGATGGTTATGCCTGTAGGAAGAGCTACCGCTATGTTGAACAATATCGCATTGGATATTGATCTGTTCCATGTATCCGAAGGAGTTTTCCGAAGCGTGATTCTTCTTCGCCTTTAAGTATTCTTGCCTACTTTTAATATATACGCCTTGAATATTGTTTTTTATGGAAATATTAATTTTTCCTTGTTGTTTTTGAATTGTTGAATTGTTGTTGTTGAATTGAATTAACTTGTATGACCATAATACGTTAAAAGTATACGAGCACTTAAAGGTAATATATTCCCGTATTATTCAAAAGACCCACAAACTATTAATAAATGTTGCGATGGATTGCTACATCTGCCTGCATTTCATCACCGCGCAACAGAATATCGCATTAAGTATGCAAATATCCGCGACTGCAACAAACGCATTTCCCGAATTTCAGTCGAGTCTTTTATTAAATGTTTCATAAATCACCTGAAAGAACGGAACTGGATCACGACCACGCGGTGTGTGCAACTTATGTTCTCCGCTCCATAAGTTCTGTTAATGAACACTGTAATTTATTACCGCTAGGTGACGGTACAAATTCCGACTTGTTTTGCCAACTTTATTCCAGCGAGAACTATTTGGCCTTGTAACTTATTGCTACTAATATTTTCAGCAGGTATTTCAGCGCGGGTTTATAAGTATTATTATTTAATAATAAATTCAACAAGCGTGGTACGAATAAGCCTGATTTATAATAAGATTATCACGCGTAAACGTTCCTAATTATGTTTTACTGCTATTGTTTGCGGTCACAAGAAACGTAATTTGTAATTTAAATACCACCTTTATATTGAAATTTATTAGCTCAACAAATGAGTGAACAAGCCATTCATTTCATTTATCCGTATACGCTCGCGATGTGGAGTTTACAAAGTGCCTCCAGGTTCTCTTCTTGGCTTCCAGATCCTTACCATCTTTCCAAGTCAGTTCTGCTTACCAAAGCTCAGACGAGAACTACGAGCGGATTGTCAGCAGAGGACATCTTAGGCGGAGGAAACCTGATGCCCTGTAAAAGAGGCAAACTTGATAGCGGATCTAGGGAGGCATGCGGGGACATAGTTCCCGCGTGCCTCCCGAGTTGATTGAATCGCCTTTTTTGTGATAGTTTTGACCATGGTTCTAATATATAATACCGGTTTATTGTATAGTAAGGTAGTTGTGTAAAATATAGCATCCTTGCCTCGTAAGAAAACTCGGTTATAAGAAAAAATGTGAGAATTAGCAATAATTACAGTTTTCTCCGCTCTTTTTTAATTTGTGGTAAATCTATGGTAAGGCTAAATCCGTCTCCGTCGCTTAGTGATCAACATGCTCGGCTACCGAACTGGAGGTCCCCGGTTCGATTCCAGGGGGGAGTCAAATAATAAAAGTGATTTTTTTCACTCTAATATTAATTCAATACAACCCTGGACTGGTACCTGAAGCGGAGGGCTGATCACATTGACTTCGTGTGTTAAGATAACAAGAGAGTATTGCGTTAATATGATGCAGTACCCTATGCACCATCAAGTGCGGATGAGGGTTTGGAAAAACTTAAGAAACTTCAATTATTTAGGACTTCCCCAATAAAATATGGGATCTTAGTAACATTATATTTAATAAAATTATTATAAAAACATTATATTTATATGTAAAATAAAACAAGACCTACAATAATAGTTATCACATTATTTTAAACTTTAAGATTCAAATTATGTTAAAAATTATTTACTTACTCGAAAAAAAATGTTTAATTTATTCAGTTTGCATTAATTCTTCATTTTTATTGCCTTTTATTACCCGAGTCGTTTTTGATTACCCACAAGATCGCTTTAATCAACCCTCTGATATTACCAACTAATATAGAGCCTTCACATGCACAATAAAGCCTCTGAATGTAGTTATTTCAGTTCCCCTTGCGCTCTGCCGTTAAAGGGAGATAAAATTGGTAAATAAACCAAACCCTAAAACACGGAGCATCCGGAAATCAAAATTAATAGGTCATTTCACCCTGCGACTAAATATGCTGGCTGAAGTTGCTTCTCTAATTTAATAAATGGGGGTCTTAAAATAAGGGTGCATGAGATACTCAATAAATAAGATTTCACCAACTAATTCGGAGTTGAAAACATTGCAACAAAATAAATCTGACTTTGATTCATTTACGGTGTTTGAAAATGATGCGAAGTGCATAGAAGCTTGTGTCACAATAGATTTTGAGAAAAGAATAGTATTTTCTAACAACATTTTGAGTGTGTCCAAATACTTGCTCACAATATCTGGATTATCTCCAATTACAGGAGTTATTTTCAAATTATTTTTTAACATCTCATCAAAGATGAAGAAGAATATGGAAGTCTGGGCATTTACGGGGCTGACGACCGTCATAGGCTGGTTTAAGTGATCACTTTACACACGTGTAACATTCACCAATTCTACCCATTATTGACAACCACACTACTCAAATTCTTGGAAGTTCTATATATATATATGAACCAATTTAGAAACCTTGTTCTTGAATCACTAGAATTTCACTAGAGACATCTATTGGTGAGATGTAAAGAAGCTTTTTACTAAACAGAAACTCTTATATTAGTATGTGAGGTCCGAATCCTGGATTATAACACACTTCTGGCGTTCCTCACACACATGAGAAACGCCAGAAAATACCATTTTCATTTTTATTATTTAAGCTTATAATTTGACCAGATAATTTATTTACAACATTTTGAGTGTGTCCAAATACTTGTTCACAAAATCTGGATTACTCCAATTACAGCCCCGTAAATGCCCAGACTTCCATATTCTTCTTCATCTTTGATGAGATGTTAAAAAAAAAGTATTTTCTAAGTTATATTAAAAATGAATAGATTGGTGAATCAGTTAATGAAAATAAATCTAAAACGATACATGGTACTTTTAAATTTGTTTATTTAATAACTCATTTCTATATTTTATATGAAATAACATTTAATGTTTGAAATAATAAATCGAAAATTGATATGTTTCATTTAACATGAAAAAAATAAATCTGGTAATTTATGAAACATCCTGTAAAAATAAAACTTGCTATTCAAAGTTTGAATAGTAATCAATTTGGAATCAAATTTTGTTTCAATCTGCTAGTAATGACGACATATTTTGCAAATTGCTGATAAATATTGCTGATTTTCAAACCGACAAAATAATACCTCAGGTTGATTTGGTCAGATTTAATTAACTGATTTGCGAGGTTTCACAAATGCCATCAATTTGACTAATTTTGCTAGATTGGAATACCAATTATGAAAATATGATAAATAAGGATGTGAGTACGAAATCATTATGCGTTATTTGCATGAAAACAGATTATAAATAAAAAAAGAAAATTAATAAATTTCACTTTGATATACTTCATGGTGCAATAACTCGCCAAGGAATTTAATCTGCGAAGGAAATAAAAAAAACTTATTTCTTCATTCATTCTAATCCTCATCCGCACCCGATAGGGCATAGGGTACTGCATCATATTACCGCAGTGTTATATTGATCGTTGATACATGAAAGAAAAATAATCAGCTTTCCGCTTCAGGTACCAGTCCAGGGAAATATTGAATAATTATTAGAGTAAAAATTCATTTTTGTATATTTATTTGACCCCCCTCTGGGAATTAATCCCGGTACCTCCAATACGGTAGCGAAACATGTTGACCATTACACTACAGAGGCGGAAATAATAAACTACTAAGGTAAAACACCATTCCCAGCGTATATGGGAACATAAAATACGTCATAAATGTATTATTTACGAGCTTTCTAAAAGCTTCCATATAAACACATATTTGAATTAGACACTAACTGTCAGAGCATGTGATTTATACCAGAAAAGATTCTCAATCAATCGGAAAGCTATTGATAAATGATCAGACAGACTGGCGACAAAAAAGGGGGTCGTACATTATACGAATCCTCCTGCGGAATCGGCCGCTGTGAAAATAAGCGAAAGAACATTCTTTTATTGAAATCTACGAAAGCGTAGAGCCGTAGACGGAGCGTAGAGGAACGTGGGAGATATACGTAGGTAGGTCCGGGGATGTACGTAGATCTCCGCCCCGCCCCTCTCGATCGCGGAGGGATGAATCTCATTCTGCTGCGCGCAGTCGAGTGGTGCGGTGGTGTCGCGTTTACCCTCCCGAGAGCAATCCTGAAACACTTGTTTCGGAAGAGCTTCGAGCGGTTCATCTAGTTTCAAATTCCGCTCTCGGTTGTGTGAAATTGATTTCGGAGCGATTGTCACGTCGCAAAATTCAATCAAAATCAAAATTTTGAGATAAATTTGACTGTTGTATTTTAGTTTATGTGTGGTGAACATTAGTATTGGTACCAAAGAAGAACCCTGGGAATCATCCGGTGTTCAAAAAAGGTAAAAAAAAATTATCATGCCCCTATTTTTACAAGATATTTTTAAATATTTATTTTAGAAATAATTTGTGTAAATGTACTTTATTGATAAAACTTATTTTATTTTTTTAACAAGTTTTTGTATATTATTTATACTAACACAAACAATTTTTTTTAAATTGAACGTATAATTAATAATTTTGAGAAAATTTCATTTTTAAATCATGATTGTATTCATAAAAGCACTTTCTTTTTAATCATATGTATGTATTTTGGGTGTCTTTACACATTAAAATTATTTGTAAATTTGAAAATAAAAGAAATATTATGCTTTCAATTTACACCACGTAACCACGTAACGACGTAATATTAATAATGAATTGAGTTTAAAATATATATTTTTTTAATGAATTAATATTTTTCAGGAAAATGTCATCTTTTACATTCTGATTTTACAACTTTTTTCGTAGTTTAATGTATTAGATGACATAAAATTCCCCTTTTAACGTAAGCATATAAATAAAGCTAACAGAATCTTAAATTCTTATCATCAATGAAAGTGCGTCGAGCAGTAAACATCAATTTTATAGTTTTGGGAACAAAGTCTGTAAACTCAAATTATTCGAGTCCTTGCGGATATCCTTCAGTGACAAAAGGAGCTATAATTTCTAGAGTTTCGGAAAGGTGAGTAAGAAACAATACTCAGAAACGAAAAAACTTCTAAAAGAGAATTTTATTTCCACTGAGAGAAAATCTTAAAATCCTGAAAAAAATCCTTGCATTATAAATGAAAACATACAACAAAAATAATCTGTTTTCCGTTTTACATCTGACCTGGCATACACTTCTAGCCTCTTTCAAGTCCATACATCTAGTCATACATGCTCTCCGATTACGTAAAAATATTGCTATAAGTCCTAGTATCAACTATTAAACATGGGAGGAAACCGTGGAGCTTGCACAATTTATTTAATTTTTTTATTTTTATTCGGGAATTATACAGCTTACATATAAAAAAAAGATATAATAAACAATAGTTACATTAACAATAATAAACATTACATTGCATTAACAAAAAATAGTTACGTTAAAAAAAAACAAATGAACAATTCCACATTTATGTTATAAAATACAACACAAAAAAGATGAACGTATGCAGAATATGATGTCACGCAGAGAAATGTGCTCAAAACAATATATAAAAGATGTTGTACGTTTGGTGAAATTACGAAAAATTCAAGGCTAAGATAAATAATATCGATAAAATTAAGAAAGGTATGTTGTGTTGATTTGGACATCATTGGAGAAAATTAAAGTTTAACAAATTTTTCAGGCGAATGTAGTTAGAAATAGTAGCAGAGAAAGATCACATAAATCTTGGCACGATCAAATACTTTGAAAGTGGAAAGATCAGGAGTCAGAATAAGTATGTTTTAGGAGATGCATGAATGCGGATGAGGTGAGGAATAATTGCAAAGTCTGAGTGTTGTGGCGTTTTATTCTCTCTGCCTACCCCTGAGGGAAATCGGCTAGTTGGTTGGTTGGTTAAATGAAATATTTACCAGTTTAATATCAGCTTCACGTTCCTAAAGCAAGTTTCGAGCATTACTCAAGTGGGCTGGATTGTAATGTTCGGGCCAGCCCAGATACGCGCCCCAGTCACACTTCTCAGTTGGAGAAGGTTTAGCAGGAGCATTAATAAAACTCGTCTTATAGAAGAAAACAGGTCATAAATATCAAAGCTGCATGGAAATTTTCTGACGCTTCCGCAAAAAAAGCACTCGGGAGATATTTCGGAATACTTTTGTCGAAATCGTTTCAAAATATATCAGAAATTGTATGGAAGATCGTATACATATCGCGGGGTAACAGCCTTTTACAACTATATATAATGAGTCTTAAATAAGCTTTGCTGGGATATTTAAATATATTTTTGTCAGCAGTTCAATGAATCAGTTTGTTTTATAATAAAAAAGTCAGGAATTCATTATAATAGTTTTATTTTTTCTGATTCACTAAAAAACACGAATTTCGAAGTACTTCTTCTTTTAATCATTATTCGTACCTAATGGTGCAGAGGGCGCTGCATCGTATTGACGCGGTGTTATATTGATCGTTAATAGAAGAAGACAAAGTGATCACCCCTACGCTTCAGGGACCAGTCCAGGATAATATTAAATAAATATTAGAGTGTAGAATAACTAATATTTATTTTGAAGTTACCAAGTTTTAATCATTATATAGTATTTTGAGTGTATCTGAATTTTTATTTATAAATTCTAACGTTAGCTTTCATTTTTTTCTTAATCTATGTTGAGATATCAATAAAATAATCTTGATGTTCAAAATATTATCTTAAATAAAAATACGTAAGAACTTTGTAAATAGTTTTTTTCGCGTATATTTTATTTGACCAGTGACCGTGTTTTGTCGTTACCGATATCACCAAACACGAAATAAAGTATGAAACTTTAGTCAAATAACGTAGTATTATCGTTAAAAATATCTTTCGTTTCTGTTTAGACCCATCTTGTTTTATAACCCCTATAGGTTAAATTTAGTCTTTGAGTAAGTCATTTAAAAAAAAAATTATCGCAAAAAAATATTAATTACAGTTTTTACTTTTAAATTTAATTTCAACTTCAATTTGAATTTCACAAAGTTTTGTTTTTGTAGAATAGTTTCCAGGGCGAATTTCATTCTTCGTGAGAAATCTTTGAATCAAAGCCGCAGGGAAAAAACAACCCCTTGAAAAGCACTGGAGTGCGCGCCATCGTGTAACCGTGGAGGCGCCGCTGCCAGTCGAACTCTCCTCTCATAGTGTCGAAAGGAGACGAAGCTTTTGGAGGGCGATCAGAGAAAAGAGCTTTTATTTACGCTTTTGAAGCGCTTACTATCCTTTTAAAGTCGATTAAAAAGAATTAAAAACAAAACATATAATTTTTTATATAAGTGTTACATAGTAAATACTACCTTTCCTTAACATCAATAGTATTTGAAAACAATGTGGGATGCATCGAAAATAATAGATTTTAAGAAACATTGGTATTAACCAAGTATTACATAAATTAAAAGTGGATAGATATTACAACAAAGTGATCGAATTATAAGCACGTCATTTAATGGAGAAAGGTGTGTTGAGATGGTTTGGACATGTGGAACGAATGAGTGAGGGAATAACGGATCAAACATATTTTTGAATTAAATATAGTTGGAAATTGGAGAGGAGGATGATGGTAAAATCTTGGTATGATCAAGTACGTCAAATACTAAAAAGCGGTTGGAATAATCGTTGGGTATGTATGAGAAGATGCATGTGGAATAGGCGAAAAATATTTGCAAAGAGAAAGCGGTGTGACGTTTTATTTTCTCTGCCTACCCCTGCGGCAGGGGTAGGCAGAGAGAATAGCACACCACTCTGTCCTTGCAAACATTCTTCGCCTCTTCCATGTTCATGCATATCCTCATACATACCCGCCGACTCCTAACCTGACAACTTTCAAGTATTTGGCATACTTGGTCGTGCCAATTTTTTCTCGGTCTCCCTCTGCTCCTTTTTTCCAATTACATTTGCCTCATAAATTTGTTTTACCGTTCTTTCCTCACTCATTCGTTCTACATGTCCAAACCATCTCAACATACCTTTTTTAATGTACCATTAATTAAGCCTCATTAATACAATATTCACTTAATTTGACAGCAGAACAACAAAGGAAAATAATTTTACGTTAAATAAATGTGGAAGTGCAGGCTGTTTTTAAAAATGTGGTTAAAACTAGAATAACCGGTAGAATAAAGCTGACAATAAAACATAAATTGCTACGAAAGGGAATTTTCTAGCCACGTAACCCTTAACCATAATTCTGTTACAGCCTTTGTAAGGCACAGTGCGGAACCTTCGTATATTTGCCGTGGATCCAGAGGGATGGGACGGGCGGACCGCGGAGGGGAAACGAAACCATTTGAATCCTCAAAAGGTATCATATTATATTATACGAAGCTATGGGGTTTTATTCCGCGGTAGATTTAGTCGCGTCAATAAAATGTGGCCAAGATATACACACATGTGTGAATATAATATAACATTTTAGAATTGAAAACATACATTTTTGTCGCAAAATAATAAAAATTATTAAATAAAATAAATCGTTGATCATAAATTAAATTGATATTAAATATTTTTAAAGTTATTAAAAAGTTAAGACATATTAATTTTTCAACACGAAGATAAAAAAATTAGATCTGAGAATTTAAAGGGCTTTTTGAAAGTGGTTTGAGTATTACACAAAGTTAACAATGAATAATGAGGAGAGTTATTATTTTTGATATCTCAACATATATGAAGAAGAATATGGAAGTCTGGGCATTTTTACTGGGCTAACGACCGTCATAATTATAATCTAGGTTTCGGACATACAAATGAAAAAGTTTCTGCTCAATAAAAAGCTTTATTCATCTCGCCAATAGATGTCTCTGGTGAAATTCTAGTGATTCGTGTACTAATATATGTTTCGGAATTGAACCATATATAAACGAAGTTCCATGAATTTGAGAAGTTTGGTTGTCAATCATGGGTAGAATTGGTGAATGTAACACGTGTGTAAAGTGATCACTTAAACTATCCTATGAAGGTCGTAAGCCCCGTAAATGCCAAGGCTTACATATTCTTCTTCATCTATGTTGAGATGTCAAAATTATATAAAAAAGAACTAAGTGATAATCCAAGATTTGTAAACAAGAATTTGGACACACTCAAAATGTTGTAAATAAAGAGAGTGTTATATTACCATACCACAAAGTTATCAATGTTTTTAATGTTTAAAATACCTATGTTGTTTATAAAATTCACGGATTATTAACATTTATTAACTAATAAAACTTACTCACTAGCTAGCTAGCCGTCACGCTACTTTTCATCGCTAAAAATTAAATAATTATTATTATTCAAAATATTATTTAAAAAAAAAATAAAGACAAGGAGGAGGTTTTTTAAATCATATTTCTATATGGTGTACGGAGTGCGTGGAAGTTTTCGGTAAGGGATGGGTAATTAACTATGAGTATTTCAATGTTTTAGAATTTAGAACATAAACCCTGATGATGACAAGGTTCTTGTCGAAACCGGTTGGATAAAGTGTACAAATAAAAAAGTGGTTATAACAAAGTTGTTTTATTTTATAAAGTTTATAAAATGTGCCACAAGTTATCAGCTAAAAACATTCAAGAAATAAAATAATTATTTTTGTATGAGAAAACATTTTCATGTTTTTCTCGTTTTTAATACAGCCACTCTTTAATTTGAGAGTTTCAACGAATTTCCGGTCGGAAAAGAAAAGGTGTTTTCGATTCAGTCCCACCTGCCCCGTTGTACGTTTGATTGCCACTTTCGTCAGCCCGAGCGCTTTTCACAAATTTCACTGAAACGAAGAAAATCCCCCACGATTTCTTGTAATATCTCGATTCATGATAATCTTTCAGTAAAAATATGATTGGTGTTGTGGGAAATTTATTTCCAGAATTTTATAAATTTTCAGTAATCATATCCTAAAAAAAATATATTTTTTTTTTAACCACAATCTTTTTGGCACAATTTTTTCAACCGTTTTTGAAAAAAACCTTTTCTCTTTCAGGGATGGATAGGTAACTTACAGAGAAATAAACATTGTTAGATGAGCACTAAGATGTTAAGAAGGTTGCGTTTATTGTTAATTCTTGTTATTTTTTCCAGGAAAAGAAAAAAATAGGGCTAACATTTAATACCTCAATAGTGTAATAGTTATGGCACTGAGCCACCATGTTGGAGGCACTGAGTTCAATTCCTAGGGGGGTGAAAAATAAAATCAGTCTAATATTTATTAAATATTACCCTGGACCGGTACCTAAAGCGTAGGAGTGATCAGCTTGCCTTCATTGCGTAACGACCAAGATAACGTTGTGTCAATACGATGCCATGCCCTATGCACCACCGGGTGTGGCTAAATGTAAGAAGAAAGAGATTAAAAAAATATATGAAGAAAAAGAAGAAGAAAAGTATTAAATAAAGAAAGAAGAAGAAGATGAATAAGAATATGATGAGGAAAGAGAAGAAAAATACCTTAATATTTTTTTATTTATTTAATGTTTATACTTGTAAAATTTGTCACAAAGTGTCCATGTGTCTGAGGGGGTATTTTTAAGCAGGATTCTTCCACTGCTTAAAAAAAATCTTTTTACATTTTGTACTTGTAATTTATATTAATAATACCTACATTGTAATTTATATAAATAGTATTTACACCTTAAACGTAAGTTTATAGTGTTTATATTAATTTCATTAATTGATTCGGCAGTCACTTTGTGGTAAAATCTATCCATTTTTAATTAATATTTTACTTAGTAAATACCACCATTTCTTAAAATCTACTGTGACACATTTTTTGATGCATTCCGCAAAATTTTACGGTGTTTGAAAATGATGCGGAATGCATCGAAACACGTGTCGCAGTAGATTTTATGAAATAGTGGTATATACTTAGTAAAACATTCATTAAAATTTTATATCAATTATTGAATAAATTAAATTAAATTGAAACTATCGCCAAAATACATTAATTTTAAATTAATATTTTCCGTAATATGACACAATAATAATGAAATACGTGAAACGTTTGCATTATAAATGATCAGTATGGTGACTTATGGCGGGTGTAAACCGAGATTAAAGTCAAACTCTCGGCGATGCAGTTTGTTTGTTGCATTATCATAAATAAATGATTGGCTTAATTTAAACGTAGCCCATTGACGCCCGAGCGTAGAGCGTAGAGCGGAGAGCGCAAAGTGAACGCGGGCAGCTTTGCGCAAAGTTACATCGAGTTAATACGGCATTAGCATTTAAATGAAGTTTGTTCTAGAAGAGGACCCAATGGCTATCCTTGCGGCTGCCCAGAGGGCACTATGTAAATTCTGAATTCTAAAACATATTTTATGTCAACAGATTTGAGCGATTCTAAGTGAGAGTATCGTGAAACTTAATTGTGAATAAACACTCGAGACTATTTGAAACTTTGGTCGTTATGATCAAATTAATTATTAATTTCTCGAATAACCATTTGAAGGCATTAACTCTTCTCATCCCTTCTTCTTCTTCTTTTTTTTGTAGATTGTAAGGATCTGTTTGTGCGCTCTTGGAATGTTGACTCCCAGGTGTCTTTCCACCTTTTCGGAGGTCTGCCTGGGGGTCTGCGTCTTTCAGGGTTTCCTTTAAGGGCGATACGTGGAAGTCTGTCTTCTGACATTCTGTATATATGTTCATCTTCTTTCTTATTTCTTCTCATCCCGATTATCAGAAAATTAGGCATGCGCCCAAGAAGGATGTTTGAAAGACCTCAGTGTTAAAATAAATAAAAAACAGTATTTGGACACACTCAAATATTGTTCAAATATTGTAGATACAGTGTTTATATATTTTTAAAAATAGTTTAAAAAATGTGTCGGGTTGTGATCCGTGGTTATACTCACATACAAATGAAAGAGTTTCTGCTCAATAAAAAGCTTTTTTCATCTCACCAATAGATGTCTCTAGTGATTCATGCACTATGTTTCAAAATTTAACCATATATATATATATATATATATATATATATATATATATATATATATATATATATATATATATATATATATATATATATGGGTAGGATTTGTAAATTTTACACGTGTGTAAAGTGATCTCTTGAACCAGCCTATGACGGTCGTCAGCCCCGTAAATGCCCAGACTTCCATATTCTTTTTAATTTTTGATGAGATGTAAAAAAAAATATGTGTTTAACTCCAATTCTCTTTTGCCCAGAACGCCAATATATTTTAATTAATTTCTAAAAAGCGATTTCATTATTGCAAAATATACATTGTTATTTAAATTCAGTCTTTGGAATATTTTGTATGACTTTTTCTTTATACATAATAGTAAAGTATACAAGCCTGAGAAAGCCGAGTCGCTTTACCGCTTATAAAAACAGTCACGACTTAACGTTAGATACAAATTATAAAGGAATTAGCGCTAGTTAACTTATACATAAAACAAACGACTCAATTCTCGGCTGAAGCTTTTGCAAACAGAGGGAGCCTCCTTTATTTATGAAGAATAAATATTTTATAATTTGACTTAAAATTGCGTAGGATAAATGATCGTGTTTCGAAGCTTTTTGATCTCGCTCCGGTTAGCCTGCCCGGAGGCACAGGGCGGAAGGTAGGGGTGGATAAATAATGTAGCTAACATTAAATATTTATGGGGGTTCCAAATTTCGTACATGCTCAAAGGAGGGCAGTGAGGTCAAGGCTATTTTTGTGTGCAGATATAAGTGGAATACAATATTCAACATTCTAAACATCCCTCTTGTAATGAAATTATTCTAATTTTCGATGCAAATTAACAACCAAACTTTAACATAAATTTAAAAAATTATGATTATTCATATTAACCGTTTAAAAATTGAATATAATATTGGTGTCGGGTTGAGGTTCCGTAGTTAGTGTCGCGGACTCTTGAGTCAGAGTTTATCGGTTCGAAACCACTCTGCCACAATTTGATTCCTATATCTAATAATGAGCTGCTTTGGTTCACAGAAAAAGTATGAAATCGAAGTATTTTTGTAAATGATAAAAAACACAAATTTTATGTGTACTACTCTTTAAAAAAAAATAATTCTACATAAGTTGATTATCTGAATTGGATATATATAAAAAAAAAAGTTCATTGGAACTTTTTTGAGATCTCAACAAAGATGAAGAAGAATATGGAAGTCTGGACAGGGCTTATGACCATCATAGGCTTGGTTATCAATTCATCAATTCTACCCATTGATGACGATTCCACACTACTCAATTTTCAAAACTCCTAAATATATTGATCAAACGAGTAACAAATTACATGAGAGTTCACACAATAGCCATCTTTGTTGGAATAGGGAAAGCTTTTATTAAGCAAAAGCTCTTTCGATTTATGAGCAAGGTCTTTAAATTTACTTATTTGAAATCTGCCTGATTTTTTTCTTTTTTTATGTAGCTTATTATTCGACCAGTTATTTTAATTACAACATTTTGAATGTGTCCTAAAATATGTTTTACATGTCAAAAATGTGTCAAAAAACTAAAAATGTTATAAATTACCGTTATATGTAGGATGAATCCTCTGGAAAAACATTGTTCTGGCCTTTAGATCTCAAATAGTGGGTCCGTTTGGGTTCAATCGTTTATGATAGAGAATTTCTGACAGAAAATCTCAAAGGATTACTAGTTTAAACAACGAAGCTACTACGAGTAATGTTCAATAATTTGTGGAATAACGAGGACGTACAGGTTTAGAAATTAGTTCCATTATTTTATTCCGCATCCGTTTTGTAGTAATATCTATCGTATTTCATTAAAATTTAAGTAGTGTAATGGCCAGCACGCTCGGTTACCATACTGGAGCTCCCGAGTTCGATTCCTAGGGTTCAAATAAATATGTGCTTTATCAATCTAATATTTATTTAATATTGCCCCGGACTGCTACCTGAAGCGGAGGGCTGATCACTTTTCCTTCATGTGTTAACAATCAAGATAACAAAGCTTTTATTTGTTGTAGTGCCTACCCACCATTGTAGAAGAAAAATAAATACTACATAAAAATTGTATTGTGAGACGTGTTGCATCGTCATTTTTTTACTATCAATACTTTTACAATTTGTTTTATTTTTTTTGAATGTCTCACTAGGCAGAACCCGTGACGAGACGTTCATGAAATGATGCTGAATGTACGAACACGTATCACTGTAGATTTAAACAAAAAGTGGTTTTTAACAAAAAAAATTAAATGAAAAATTAGCTATTTTATTTATTGTTTCGGCATTAACTTTGTGGTAAGACATGTTACAATGATTAAATAAAACAATTCGTTTTTTACCACTTGAGTTAACTAAAAAAAAAGTGTTTTCTTTAATCATTGAAAAATTAGCTGTTAGTTATCTTAAAATATAAACAATTTTGAAATTGTCAATGGACGAATGAATGTATAATATACATTAATTGTACCCAACAAATTATATTTGATCTGTTCATATCGAGAGTCAACTCTACAGGAGTTTTTTCATTAATTGATTCAGCAATAAATTTGTGGTAATATCTATCCATTTTCATATTATTTATTGATTCGGCATTAACTTTGTGGAATGACATGATTATTTTATTAAAATTAAACACTTGAATATACCACTTTATCGAGTTTTATTTTTATTTACGACTTGTTTCGAAAACGACAGTTGTTTTCATCTTCTGGTACAAATTAAATTGGTTTTAATTTGTACCAGAAGATGAAAACAACTGTCGTCTTCGAAACTAGTCGTAAATAAAAATAAATCTCGATAAAGTGGTATATTCAAGTGTTTAATTTTAATGAAATATCCATTTTCAATTTAAGTTTTACTCGGTAAATACCCCTTTATCTTAAAATCGGTTGTGATAAGAGTTTCGATGCATTCCGCGTCATTTTCGTAAACGTAAAAGTTTCAACACCGTAGCAACTGGAGTTATGTGGAAATTGAGGAAACTTGAAGCGTATATCAAGGTAACATTTGGCGTGGCATCCTCTTTATCAAGAAATATTAAAAATTCTGAAAATAAAATAAAATTAAATTATAAACAAAAACACTTGATTTTCACAATTTCATTATTCATATATTTAAACGAATAGTTTCAGAAGGTACAGATGGTTCCATCAACGGGTTTCAATGAAAACTTTTCATATACCTATTTTATTAAATTTTTATATGGTAGCATCTGTAGCTTCCGAAACTAGACGTTAAAATACTCAAATGCCATAAAACAAGTATTTTATTTATAATTTAATAATGTCTTACCACAAAATTTATGCCGCAACAATAGATAAAATTGAATTAATTGAATTCAGTAAAAACATAATGTTTTCCTGTTTTCCCCATTTGATGCGAGTCCGTACTATTTATTCCTAAAATCATTGCATAGAAATTACCAACAAAGGTATTGTGAAGGTAGGGTAGTCTCGGTTAATGTAAGGCTTTAGGGGTAGGTGTGTCCCTTGTAATGGACATGGGGTGTGGTTTTGTGTTTCCTACAGACGTTTCCTGTTTGGCAGACGGGGATAGTCGGTGGTCAGCATGAATCAGTGTTAATTCCACGTTAATTGATGTTTCGGTTGACTCGGGTCATATTTAACACTGGAACTAATGAAAATTGACGGGAAATTTCAGCTTTCGAGGCTTTGCTAAAAGAGAGATTAATAAATATTGTTTAAACAAAATTAACTTTTTATTTCATAAAATAGCCACCGGGGGAAATAACAGGGGTTTATGGATAGTGATTCATATTCATTGAAAGTGTATTTTTAATGATATTTCATGATGGATAAAGAAGTTTATTGAAATGGAAAAATGACATTTGATAGTTGAATTAAATGATTTTTTTTACTTTCCAAATTAAACCATAGATGACACATAATTTTTTGCTGTTAAATACTATATTTTGAAATTCTAATAAATATTCAACATTCCGAAATTCGAGTAATGTGACTGTGAATTACGGGTGTAATTGTTAATGTAGTTAATAATTTCTTTAAATACACATTATCTGTTTGTAATAATATTACCAACAATAAAAATAATCTTTGATGTTCATCATCCTACATCATCTCTCCAGAATTTTCGCAGCAATTCACAATATTTATTTAATATATAATTCTTAAAATGTTATTATTTATTGTTTTAATATCCTTTAAAGTTTTAAACAAAATATGGCTTATTAAGTATTTTACTCACCACTTGGTCAAGCTGGATTTTTTTTTATTATCATTAACAAAGCGCCATTTTTGTAAAATACTACTAAAGGCATTTAAGCCACGTGAGGCATATAATGCCTAGATTTCCATATTGCTATCTTAATAGACTTCTCCTTCTAATTTAAATATCAATAAAATTATTTATCTGTTTTAGAAATATATACATGCGAGAACACATATAAGATTCGTTTTAATTAAAACAAGCTTCAGTAACAACCTTACCTAGATAATACGACGCACGTTAAGGCTTGCAGTGCCGAAACTCGCTAATCTCATCCCCTTACAGTCTTATACACCCTTTCTCATATTAGAACGTTATCTGGTAAAGGCAACCCCTCGGTACTAGCTCGACCCGCCCTCGGAGGTTGTACTAACTTTATTCCAGCGGGAACGGAATTTCATATTTACGCTGGAGACCCTTTCACCTAACGTTGTACACTAAGGGCCGCTGTTTCGCCTTCAATTTGTAAGGAGAAAGCCTTGATGTTTTGGTAAAAGGTACAGCTTTCATGGGGCACAAACTCCCTTGAATTTTTTTATGTTCATTTTTTTATAGGATTTATTGGATAAAAAAGAGTATCATATCAACACAAAATTATATACAAAAACATACAAAATTATAAATTGGTTCATTAAAATACATGGACGGGAATCCGTCTATGTTTTACTGAATGACTTCTTATTGTATAAAAATTAATATTGATAGAAGTGAAACATAATTTTTCATTCCACTGGATCGATTTAAAAAATAAAATTGAATTTTTTAAGCAAGCTTTAAAATTGAGTTAAATACATCGAGTGCATTTTCCTAATACTTATGTTTAAATTTTTTTTACTTAAATATGCGTTCAGCTTTATTTATTAATTCAACAGTTATTTTTTATAAATATCGATTCATTTTAATTACATTAAATGCGTTGAAATACATGTATTAACAAAATTGAAATGGTATTTACAATTTATAAGTTTTTTGTAAATTTTATTTAAAAAAAAGCAACTGTTTTTTTGTAAGATTTACCGATATTGAAAAAAATGTATTTGTAAATTTAGTATAAAAAAGTTTCTAATCGCCGTAATTCGATCCACAAATGGTCCTTGATTACTACGTCACCAAAAGTGGATTTTTTAAAACCTGTACTCAAAACGTAATACTTATTGCCTTGTTTTTATATAATTTATGATAAAATGTGAAACAAAGGCTTAACCTAAATTTTATAACGAGAAAGAAAAATAAACATATTATATTTTAAAATGAAATAATTGTCTATTCATTCGTTATAATATTAAATTCTGAGAACGTCCCTTTGACAAAAATACGTGAATTCTAAATTATTAATTTGCTTTCGTATTTTAATTTTATGATCAAACAAAGGTAAACATATTTTTAAGCCTACCCCTTTTTAATCAAGGGTTGTACTAATTGATTACATAATTAAAAAGGTTATTTACTTTCCTAACGTACCTCTGATTAGCCTTACATATTTAAATTGGTCCAAATTAAAATATGCAGCATCAAAGAGGAAAGAGCTAATTAATTATTGGCGCGGACGAAATAAGCTCATTTCTATCTTTGCTTTAATATAATTCAAATGAGCAGAGCTTTTACAGCTTTTATAAATATGAAAAAAAAGTATTATAACACTCCATAACATTTATTGTTCATTTTGTGTAATACCACTTTAAAAAAACACTCATTTGTGACTGCCGGTTTTGGAATATTCATTCTATCATCAGGTTTTAAAAATGAAACTGTTACGGTCTAGAAACCGGTAGTCACAAATTAGTGTTTTTTTTAAAGTTGTATTGCACAAAGTGAACGATGAATGATAAGGATAGTGTTTTATTACCATTTATTTTATTTATTTATTGGTAATCAACAGCCATTAACAAAAAAAGTATAAATATACAATATAAGGAGCCGATAATGAGGCCAATTACTGATTTTACATTTTACATTACCATACCACAAAGTTGACAATGCTTTTAATATACAGAATGTGTCATTCTTATATTTAAATGCCTAATAAGACATGTTGTATTCCTGCCTTCAACTTGTAAAATATCCTTTGTTGGGATGAAAAGATAATTAGGAGGCAATGTTAAAAACTGGAAAATTCCTGGATTTCGCCAAATGAGTGAAAACGATGTCTTATTCTTCCATTTAAAAAAGAGTAACTGCTTTAAAATATATTTTCATATATATTTTTTTACATATTCCTTGATATAAACAGTTATATTTTTGATTTTTGATTTGTGTTTTACTAGGTAAATACGGTTATTTATTTAAATTTATTGCTAAACGTGATTCATTCAAAATCATTTTCAAAAACTTATAATCCATCGAAACACGTGTGACGAATAGTGATATTTTTAAGTCAAAGTTTATATATATATAAATAAATTAATAAATAAATAAATATATATATATATATATATATATATATATATATATATATATATATATATATATATATATATATATATATATATATATATATATATATATTATATATATATTTATATATATATATATATATATATATATATATATATATATATATATATATATATATATATATATATATATATATATATATATATATATATATATATATATATATATATATATATATATATATATATATATATATATATATAAATATATATATATATATATATATATATATATATATATATATATATATATATATATATATATATATATATATATATATATATATATATATATATATATATATATGTATATATATATATAAAATGAATAGACTGGTGGCTGATACAAAAAGTGTAAATTTAAAACCAAAATATAATTAAGTTATAGTAGAATCAGTGGTAGTACTTCCCTAGAAGCCCAAAAGCCCGGCCTGCCTAACAACTCCAAATAAAAATGACTTAATCTAGACCAAATTATTAAAAATACATAATTAATGTATGACTATTTTTAAATTATCGCGCGCTTACATGATTATTAAACACTATGCATGCCATTATATGGTGATGGTTCTTATTGGTTATGGTTAATATCCGAGGAAGATATTTTATTTCAGTGAACATTTTCTTTATTTCAAGGTGATGGCTATACCTTACAAAAGTTACATGTTAGCATTTTTGTACAATGATTACAATACATTGTTTATATTTATAATACTTTCTGGGTGTTTACTATACTGGGAATGATATGAGGTGAAGAAATTATAGGTATATCATGTATTCACGAATGTGAAAAATAATGGGCTTGCCTTACTGGTAAACCCTAGGCACGCCACTGAATAGGATATATTATGATTTTAGGAAATGATACTTTTATAAGTTGTAAATTATATTCTTCTTGAAAATTAGCTGCATTTATTTTGCCAAAAGATACAAAACATAAGATTTATATTAACAACAGCTAAAATAATATTTTTATAGATAATAACCAAAGTTACCAAACCGGTTTGACAATTTTGAAACATTTCTGAGGGAACCGAGTGTGTTATGTCATGAAAAATTACATAATTTTTTATTAATAATTATTTTGAGTTTATATCTTTTCATTATTTTGCCAATGGTTTTAAAACTGATGCTTGTTTTCTATATCTTCTTGTATTTTGTATTTTCAAATAGAAACTGTCTCTAAAACGATTTTTTTTTAAATTTTATTAGTAATGACGATCAAAATTCTGTTTTTTTAAAATCGATGATCGTTTTTTTGTGACGACATAAAATTGAAAAAAGAAATTATCTCCAATAAAGAAATTTCATCAGAAAAAATCTTTAGTTAAAATTCTTAATTTAGGACCCTAGCAAAATAAACAAAGCTCCTTAACTGTTTACGTTTTGGTGAAGGGTACTTCAATATATCAGGGTGCAAGGGAAGGCTGTTGATAAGTGCCGGTTCCATCCCTTATTCAACCACCAAATGACTTCATCCCCCCAGTGACCGGCGGTGGAGTGGTTTTACTGACTTTAGAGAATGTGTTTTGCTGCTCTTAACGCGGCTATAAATTGTCTTCACTTCATTTTCCTTAAGCCATCATAACGAGGGATGGAAACGAAGGGGTATTTTAACATAGCTCTCCATAATTCATGAATTATCAATATTAATTAAAAAGAGGAAATGGTTCGTTTATAGTACTAAGGTGAAGATAACGAAGTAAAATTTGAAGTAACTTTTGAACTGATCAAAATCTACTTGATTTGATGTCTTGCAGTTTCTAGATTTAAGTGCACTCTGCTATAAATTGTTTTATAAAGTTATTTTAAATGACATAACTCTTAGTTCTACAATACAAAAATTCATCAAAAAGATCACTTTACACACGTGTAACATTCACCAATTCTACCCTTTATTGACAACCACACTATTAAAATTCTTGGAAGTTCTATATATACATGAACAAATTTTGAAATTTGAAATCAGGAAGACGAAAAAATTCATTGACGATACAGAAAGATAACATGATTCGAAGGCATGACTTAGGTGACTTTGTATATGATAGAAGGACCAATAGCCTGAGGACGAGGAGAGCTAACCTTAAAAGTCTACAAAAACGATAAGTTGCAAGTAGCCAGGAGAAGATTTTGTGATAAAAGTAAGAAGTAATATGTTATTATTGACAACCACACTACTCATATTCTTGAAAGTTCTATTTATATGAACCAATTTCTAAACATTGTTCTTGAATCACTGGAACTTCACTTGAGACAGAGACGAAAATAAGCTTTTTATTGGGCAGATTTTATTAGCATGTGAGGTCCGAATCCTGGATTATAATTACACACACGAGAAACGCCAGATAATATCATTTTCACTTTTATTATTCAAGCTTATAATTTGACCAGATAATTTATTTACAACATTTTGAGTGTATTTGGACACACTCGAAATGTCGTAACTAAATTTTTAGACTAGCCCAGTTCAAACAGGACTTTGCTTGTATCCTCTTATTACTGATATTATTTTACAAATATCAAATTACTAATAAATATTTGGTGTTTTCCAATTGCATTTTGCCGTCACTTTTTTTTTATAATTTGAACAGTGTGTATCGTGTTTTTCATTTAAAATTACATCCATTATTAACATACATGTTTAAAGTTGCCCGTAATTGTTTGGACGTTATTGAATTTTAAAATGAAATACCGAAGTAGGTAAGTAGAACAGGAACATTCGACAAAGTCTGCATTGCAAAGGGATAATAAAGGCTGTCCTTGAATATTACAAACAGATTCAATTATTGAATAACTCCAATCATTACACAAGTCATTGAGTAAAACATTAAACCGTTATAAGGAATATGGACAGCTGATTGATATTCTGTTCATCAAAAGTTAAAATAAATAAAAAGTAAACTTTATAAAATAAAACAACTTTGTTTTAACCTCTTTTTATTGGTACACTTTTTCCAATCGGTTTCAACAAGAACCTTGTCATAATCAAGGTTTATGTACTAATTCTAAAACATTGAATTATTCCAAGTTAGGCTATAGATACTTCCCTTACGATACCAAAAACTTCCACGCTATCCGTACACCATATGAAAATGTGATTTAAAAATTTTGTTTTAAAAAACGGGAGAAAACTCATAAATGTTGCTTTTATTGAGCGTTGCCCAGCGAATACGTCCAGTCCGGATGACAAAATTGTGAGTTAATTAATTAATAAAAATCATTTACAATTGTTTCTTGAAAAACATCCAAGAAATAAATAAAAAGAGTTTTTTTAAGGAGCATAATTTTTTTTGATATATTTTTTCGTTAATTTAAAAACAAATATAATAATCCACCTCATATATTTACAATACATTGAAAAGTTGATTTGGTTAACTATTGCTGGCATTATTTTATAGTATTTCTTTTCTCTGAAATAAAAAGAATTTGGACACACTAAAAATGATATGTCCGCCTCCGTAGTGTAATGGTCAGCACGCTCGGCTACCGTTCTGGAGGTCCCGGGTTCGATTTCTAGGAGGGATCAAATAAATACAAGCGATTTTTTTTCACTCTAATATTTATTCAGTATTATCCTGGACTGGTACCTGAAGCTGAGGGCTGATCACCTTTTCTTCGTGTGTTAACGATCAAGATAACACTGCGTTTATATAATGCAGTGCCCTATGCACCATTGGGGTAAGGATAAGAGTTTTATTCTTTTATTAAAAATGATGTAAAAATTGATGTCAATTTTTTATGTAAAATATCTCATTCATAATACATGCACGTACTTACGCATTGAAATAAATTATAGAAATTAAAAACAAGGTCGAGATGTTATCATTAGAATTATTGACAGAATAAACGAAGAAATTAAAATGTTGAAAGGGAAAATCGTGGATTGATATCATCCGTCCCAAACATAAGTAATTGCTTTTGGAAGGAGGGATTACCTAAAGCCAGCTCATATTGTTCCTGCCTATGGGAGCTTAAAGCTTCCGATCCCCGCAGCTTACACTATAACTTTAATCCTTTACCAAATTGAAACTGGCATCAACCCTTAATACCAACCCCGTCAAGAAAATCAAATGGAATTAACGATATAAAAACATATCCTTTTGATTGTTGCTGATTTCGTTTGGTTCAAGTAACTCGATCGTGTTTACTCGTTTAATGGGAATTCTATGACTAACATACCTACGTGGTGCTAGGGTTGAAAACTTTAGATTTTTACAACATTTTGAGTGTATCCAAATACTTGTTCACAAAATCTGGATTATCTCCAATTACAGGAGTTATTTTCATATTATTTTTTGACATCTCATCAAAGATGAAGAAGAATATGGAAGTCTGGGCGTTTACGGGGCTGACGACCTTCATAGGCTGGTTTAAGTGATCACTTTACACACATGTAACATTCACCAATTCTACCTATTATTGACAACCACACTACTCAAATTCTTAAATGTTATATATATATGAACCAATTTAGAAACCTCGTTCTTGAATCACTAGAACTTCACTTAAGACATTTCGGATGTCCAAATTCAAAACACAGTAAGGGACATTTTTTTGTCATACGTTTTTTTTTGCATTTTTGGACTAAGTAGATTCTACTAAGTACAAAAATGTAAAAAAAAAGTACTACAAAAAATTTTTCCCTTACTGTGTTTTAAGTTTGGATAGCCGATCTATTGGTGAGATGTAACTTTAGATATACTGAGTAAGGTCCCATATTAAATTGAAAGTAAAAATTAACAGAAGTTTCCGTAATAATATTTTTTATTAATATCTTCATTCGAGAATCTAATTTCTCGTGGGGCATTGCTGGGAGGTATTATTTTCTTTAGTATTTATATTTAAATAAATGAAAGCTTTGGCTTATGAAAAAAAAAACATATGTCAGTTTGGTTTGGTTTTGCAACGCTCGTAAAGCAATCAACACATTAAAAATCAATGAAACCGTAATGTAGTCAAATACATTGAAAATGTAAAGTTACTACTGTAAAGTCCAACAGATGGCACTGCATTTAGGGGAAAAAGGTTTTTAACCTTGTCACATAAGATCAAGTGATTGAGGACAAAAAAATGTTTCTTAAATCATATATTTCAACTAAGAAATAATTACAGAAATAAAAAATAATAACAGGCGTCCGCCTCCGTAGTGTAATGGTCAGCACGCTCGGCTACCATTCTGGAGGTCCCGGGTTCGATTCCCGGGGGGGTCAAATAAATATAAGCGATTTTTTCACTGTAATATTTATTCAATATTACCCTGGACTGGTACCTGAAGCGGAGGGCTGATCACCTTTCCTTCATGTGTAAACGACCAAGATAACCTTGCGTTTATATGACGCAGTGCCCTATGCACTATTGGGGTTCGGATAAGGGTTTTAAAGTTAAAAAAAGAAGAAATAATTAATATTAAGATCAGGATAACGCACACTTTAACAGAATGGTAGATTTGTGGACTATGTAGATACCTGAAGGTTCCATGTTAAGTTGTTATTTATAATATGATTTTTCAATACTATTTCGATTCCTTTCTAAAGCAAAAAATTAAAAATAAAACTCTCTTTATCTCTTTATCATCCATTGTTTATTTTAATTTATTTTATTTTAATTATATTTTATGAACACAAATTAAACAATAGATGATAAGGAGAGTGTTTTATTATCATACGACAAAGTTATCAATGCTTTTAATATAAAAAATACAGAAAAAAATCAAAAAATCAATATTACATCCTGCTTGAAACAAGTAGTCGAGTATTGGAGAGGAGGTTCGCTTCCACGAGACCCCCTTCGGGCCGCATGTTTTTATATCTTAATCAAGTGGAAAGGGACATTTTAGGATTACATCCCCCGCGAAAAGGGATGGGAGAAATTAAATTTTGATTTGAATTCATAGGGATGACTGTTTCTGACACGAAGGGTGTTCAGCGTCGAGCCAAGTACTCTCTCAGGGGGTATTTAAATCATTCACCAAACTTGTAATACGCTCACCGAGACTTCCAATTAAGCGACATTTTATTTAATGATGACAAGCCGAAAAAAACTCGTTTTTAACGTAAATTTTGTAAATACCACGTATTTTCACACCCAGTTATTGAAAATATGTAAATGTTAATGACGTACTTAAGAAGAAGCATTGTTTTAAAATAAATTTTAGTTTTCCAGTAAAAGCTGGCATTTAATTTTAATTAAAGCCCCTTTTTTCACTTAAAACTGATTTTTTTAAATTATTTTATTTTGATTTTAATGCCCTGAGCAGAGCATTAAAATTAGAATAAAATTATTAAAATTAAAAATTAAATTATTACGATTCGACATTTGTAAATAAATGAAATTTTTGAATGAGAGAAAGATACAAGGTATTACTCAAATTAAACAATGGATGAACGAGAGTGTTTTATTACCAAACTACAAAGTTATCAATGTTTTTTAAATACAAAATATATTAATTTCTTCGCTGAAACATTTGAAACTATGAATTTTATAAATTCCGGGTATTGCTACAATATACGGGTTAATATATTTCTCCAAACGTGTTTTAAAAGTAAATTTAAAAAAGCGAGCTGTTGAAGTGTAACCATAATAAAACAATTTTTACCAAACTCGTGGTCTGAATACATAAATATTTAAAATGATTCGTTAGTCCCAGGAAAAGTTTGAATATCCAACATAAATAAGTTATACATTTTTCAATTTGTGATTCAAGCCACCAAATCAAAGCTATCCCCCTAATGTAGTAATATAAGAGATAACCCAATCATTCTAATTTTTGAGAGGATTCCTGGTCCTTTGAAAGAAATCGTACCTGTCGGGGTGGAAAGCACGAAAAACGCAATTATCCATTTTCCGGCTCATTCGTTTTATGCGAATTTCCACCGAAGGGGGAGTTTTGTTTCTCGTAAGTCGTAATGGATAGCGAATCCGAGAAGTTAACGATCTGGATAGTCGACATTTCTTTATTTCCTTTATTTTTATGAGTCCTCGAGATCTGGATCTTTGCCAAATGATCGCCGACGTTAAACCGAAATACGTGTAGGGAACTGGGAGGCTTGATTAATTGTTTTATGTATGCCGGAAGGAAGGCGCCTAACTTCCATCGGCAGTGGAAAAACTTCTCCTGTATTTAGTAGGAATATTTTATTTCAATTAAGCTAACTTTTGTGTATCTCCGAAAAGAACATTTTGCGAACAAACTTTCTTGGTTAACTGAGCCTTGTTTGCTCCGTATAATGTGTACGCTGTATAATATATTACATGTTATGTAAATATAACAAACGAGTATTCATGAATAAAAATATGAACTTAATCAACTCAATATCTTTGCTATTTAATATTTGTAATCAAACATGGTTTAAATCAAATATCATTTACAGAAACATACATAGTTATGTTACATTTACGAATTATATCACTAATTTCTGAGTGATAAAGTTATTGCAAAATCCAGTGGCTTATACCATATATCAATAAATAAATGTAAGTGTATGCTTGTATAAAAATGAGTATGAGATGACACAAAGCATCGTTTTATACGAAGAAAATATGGAAATCTGGTCATTAACAGGGCTAACGAGCTGGTAAAATTCACCTTTTTGACCAGTAGCCCTCCATATTGCTTTGATTTTTAAATTGTATATATGCAGTGTTGTGACAATCGAATTTGTATCTCAACTTGAATCTCCCATCTGTTGAGAAATTCGTGAAGTAAATAGTTTTGCCTCCTTGGCTAAAGATGGAAATTATTTCAAATTTTTATGTTCTCGTACTTATATACGCCTTTAATACAATTTCAATTTATTTGTTTCTAATTTTACAATTATTCATATCCCAATAAACCAATGCATACGTAGTATAGTTAATGACTGAATGGTTTCCCCAAAATGGCGTATTCAATCATGTTCTATATGTTGGTACATTGATGGCAATGAAATCAAGGAGATCAAAATAATTGGACTCGGAATAAATATTGTATTACGTATGAAAAAAATATATATGTTCCGTCTTAAATATCTCATCAATTGCACTGAAATTTAGACACAACGTTGCATTAAAAAACACGTCTGTTTTTATAAACATAAGAACAAGCATATTGCTTTAAAGCAATGGCAGTGCCTTCTATTAAACGTCACAGCCCCGCTGCAATACCGTATATTTGTTGCTCATGGCAAAAAAACACGCTTATTCACAACATTTTGAGTGTATCCAAATACTTGTTCACAAAATCTGGATTATCTTCAATTACAGGAGTTATTTTCAAATTATTATTTGACAACTCATCAAAGATGAAGAATAATATGGAAGAATATGTGAATATATATATCATCCAAGAATTTGAGTAGTGTGGTTGTCAATAATGGGTAGAATTAGTGAATGTTACACGTGTGTAAAGTGATGACTCAAACCAGCCTATGACGGTCATCAGCCCCGAAAATGCCCAGACTTACATATTCTGCTTCATCTTTGATGAGATGTCAAAAAATAATTTGAGCATACTTATTCTTTAGACTTTATATTTATTTACGAATGTATTGTTGCTTCATACATGTTTCAAGTATTGGAAATTAAGGATACATATAGGCTAATGTGTGACATAATGCGTATTTTGTCTTTTCAGCAAGTTTTTAATAAAAACATTCCGTTTTTCGACCCTTATTGTTATATGTATTTGACGTTCACCCCTATTAACTGCACTACCCGAAACTTCACGCTGCTTTATGTAAGTTAGCGCCTAGCGCACGAGGGGTGGTGGCAGCTATTTGTAACCAAGTTGTGTGTAGTTCTCGCGTTACTTGCCGAAACAACTAAACTGTCATTCGGGATAAAGTTTTAAACAAAGGGTGAAGCGGTGTATGTGCTTGTAAACAAAATCATAACGGCATTATGATTGAGATACATCTGTACTATTATGAGCTCCTGGGATACTCGACCGCAGCATAGGCATAAAACTAACCGTTTTTTTTGCACAAGTTTTTTGCATAATGTATTATTTTTGTATATATATCCTGTTAATACCCAAACTTCCATATTCTTTTTTATCTTCGTTGAGATGTCAAAATATATATATGTATATATTTATAAATATATATATATATATATATATATATATATATATATATATATATATATATATATATATATATATATATATATATATATATATATATATATATATATATATATATATATATATATATATATATATATATATATATATATATATATATATATATATATATATATATATATATATATATATATATATATATATATATATATATATATATATATATATATATATATATATATATATATATATATATTTTACTTAGTACACTTAAGACGCTATATATGAACAACTGAAGTACCGCGCGTTTTGTATGTAATACTTATCAACGAAAAAATGCTGATCTACAAAAGATTCAATTTTTTCTCGAAAATATCGAATCACGGACATACATAATATATCACTGACAATATCAGTGTAAACATTAAAAAAAACAACATATTTTTATTCAAATTTTATACTGTCGTATTTTTTTCGAGATGCTCTCTCTTCTGTCTTTTTCATCAAAAACAACCTTTTTTTAAAATAAATTTTACTTCTCTCACATGTACGATTCTTCAGGCGGATTTTTTTTACTGTTATCTTAAATGTTGTTTGAATTTCAAAGCTCTCTCTAATGGCACTCCACTCGATCCACGTTTCCATTTAAAAGTCAAAAGATAAACCCAAATTTTATCTTGAAAATTGTTACCTTCTTTTAGTCAAACTTTTTTCGGCTTTCTGTCGGGTCACGTTTCCAAAAATAAGGGTCGGATCAGGTGATGTGAATCAGCTGGTACAGCAGACTTTTATGTTAAAAGCTATTATAAATTGAGAACTATAGATGTTTTCATCAACAATTTAATATACAAACTTTTGCCTGTTAAGGCAATATTCACAAACAAAAATTTTATTCCACCGGAGAGGTCATATATTTGTTCACGCTTGATTTATTTAAAGAATGTTTACTTCGTATTTTTTAGAATTTCAATATAAAATTGAATTACGTCAAATTTTACCTGGATTCAGAGAAAATTTAAGGGCCTTAATAAGAACAACTGTTGTTCTCGAAAATAGTCGAGGTTATATTATTCACCTATTATCATGCTTATATATTTATATATATGTACTTAAATAGAGGTCTTACACAGATTTTTTTTAAATATTTAAATTATCATGTTATTCTACAAAGTTAAAGCCAAATTAATAAATAAGTAATTTTTTTCAATGTGATCAACTCTTTAATGGAGTGAATCATTTATGAACAAAAATTTGGAGGCACTCAAAATATAATTAAATGTTTTCTCTGTTAAAACAAGTCACCAAATTTTTTTCAGAATATTTTGAAAAATTGTAAAAGTAAGTAAATCGATTTCACGTTGAAGGTTCAATTTTTGTATGCAAATTTAAACATAACCAAGGCGCTTAGTATTCCCAAAAGCGATGTACCAACATATTTTTGTGTCTCGATTTTTCCATTTTTTTAAGGAGCGTAAGGCGCCAACCCTTAGTGTGACGTCAGGGGAAATTTAGCACAAAGCGTCAACCGAGACATTTTACGTCCATTGAGTATTGTAATCCGGAAAATATGAAGACGTTTTATGGAGACATTTATTCCGGGCAGAGATTAAAGAATGTTCGAACATGGGTTTTGTTGTGATGACAATACCCTTTTTTACTCTAAGGGTAGATTTGCTCGACAAATGATGATAAAATGTTGAACTGGAATCTCAGAAGCATTCAAGGAATCACAAATTATAAACAAAGCGTATTTTTAATTCCAACTTTTTACTTTTTACGCTTGAATATTTCCAACTTTTTGTCCGTCTTAGTAATGTCATGATTAGCATGTTTGATTACAAGATGAAGATCACAGGTTCAATTCCTAAGTAGATGAAAATAAATATAAAAGTGTTTTTTTTTCACTCTCATTTAATAATACCCTTTCCTTAATACACTTAATGATCAACATAACATTTTATCAATATTATGCGCCATTAGGTGCAGATAAGGGTCAGACCCTTATACACCAAAAAATGTTAAGATAAAAAAAAATAAAGTCGAATCATAAGCTGCATAAAAATTGGAAATCATGTTTTCAAAGGTTTCCCAGGGTGTGAAAATATCTTTCATAGTTCTTAATGAAGGGGTGTCTGATATAATTTTTTTTCTCAAACTAACTAAAGATGGCTCTTATATGAAGTCGATATATGTAGGAGTTCCAAAAAATTATGTAGTGTGGTTGTCAATCATGGGTAGATTGATGAATGTAACACGTGTGTAAATTGATTTGTTAACTAGCCTATGATAGTTCATAAGCCGTGTTAATAATCAGACTTTCATATCCTCTTTCATCTATATATGTTTAGATATCAAAATGTATAATTATTTCAATCCTCCATTTAAAACAGAGCTTTCTAAATTCGCTAGCCGAGCTATAGCTTTACTCGAATATTCTTTCAGCGTTTGTACGGAGGTTTGTATCTAACGAAAACAATTGAGATAGAAGAAAACTCTTTCTCCATTAATGAAATTTATCAGATTCGGGGTCAAGTTTCCTTGGATTACTTCCAAAGGAACGACTACCAACCTACTATAACTTACGGGTAGTTACGTGCGCCGGTATCTTTTGTCGTTACTTTATCCGTTATTCGTTATCTTTCAGCCGTTACTCCAGCGGAGTACGTAACGAGATTAGCTCTTAGATGAGATATTTTATTCGTGAATTCTCGAATCGTTAAAACTCCACCCGATCGTAAAACGCGGAGGCTGTTTAATGCCTGCAAACGAATTACGCTTGGAGGCAATATAATAACGTATTTATCCGTGTACTCGCTACGTATCTGGATACGTTATCTAACCGCTCTGTGAGGACGTAAAGGATTGGTACTCGAAGACATTAAATATCGATAAATCATAATGGAAATTGTATTTATGGTAATCTTCCAAAATTTGCGCTTTCTCTTTAAAATTGATGGATTCCCAACAATTTATCTATCAGTTAATGTCAAATTTTATCGATAAATATATTTTTACGTTCTTTTCAAAATGACTAAAAACATATGAAGAATATATATTTTGGGCTTTCTCAAATAACCCTATATAATATACTAATAATGTAATAACCAAGTTGTAAGGCTTTAAATACCAAGACTTTCATATTCCCATTTCAATAACTTTTTTGTCTCTTTTAAAGTATAAATATAATAATTGAATGATAAATAATCTTAGCTCACGACCAAGATTTTATGTTTGAACTGGGGTTGTATAAAAACGAAAATAGTATAGTAGGTTGTTGACGAACAAATATATATAGTGGTTTTGAGTTCTATCCTTTTGCATACATTTGCAAGGAAGTGAAACGAAGGCTTGTTAATCAATTATTTATAATACATGTATTTTATAATGTTAGGTACTTTTTATTATAAATACTAAAAAAACGCTTATTTATTTCCATAAATACGAGCAGTACATTTATTAGATTAAAAATGTTTTATTGTTAAACAAATGTTTACTTAGGATCATAGCAACAATTTGAAAAAGTAAATTTTTATTTACGTTACAATTAAAAAATATATTTGAGAAAGATTTTTTTTTAAATGTTGTATTTTTAAACTTTACCTTCTCTACTGGTTGTAAAAACGAACATTCGGGTTCCTCATTCGTATTAACTTTTGAGTTCTATTAAAGTTTTAACTTTGACGATTTCGATTTTATTATCAATTTTATTATAGGACGTACTCGTTTGCCAGTCGTAATTCAGTTAACCCTTTACCATCTAAAAAAACATAATCTGAACATAATCTAATATAAAAAAGTTGCTTTTGCTGTGGCTCAATCTGATTAAATGACGCAAAAATACTTATCTGGAAAAAGAAGCAGAGGAAGACCGAGGAAAACCTGGCACAATCAGGTATGTCAAATACTTGAAAGCGGCCGGGTCAGGAGTCGTAATAATCGTCGGGTATGTATGAGGAGATGCCTGAAGGTAAAAGAGGCGAAGAATGTTTGCAAAGACAGAGTGGTGTGGCGTTCGATTCTCTCTGCCTACCCCTCCAGGGAAGCGGCGTGATGGTTAGTTAGTTAGTTAGTTAAAATACTAATCTCATAAACATGTCTATTTTCATATGCAGCATATACGATGTATAAATTAAAACATATGTACTTCAATGGTATTCATTGATATCTCGAGGTAGATGAAAAATCGTATTGAGATATGTACAGGGCTTGCGGCCAGTTATTGGCAGGTACAAGTGTCTATCACTATATACTTAGAGAAAAATTCATTTTTCTACCCGTTTTTGACAACCACATTACTAAGATTATGAAAAGTTGTAAATTTATATTATTATTAACATGACAACACACGTTTTTTTTTAATGTTATAAACTTCAAAAGCTATGCCAGATATATGAAAGTTGAATAATGCATGTGGAATATAATTATTGCACATACTAGCAAACTTCTGAAAAAATCATTGAAATTTTTCACAATATTTTGTTGGTTTGAATGAGACAAAGAAAACAAATGATATGATAAAAATATCTCATTGCCTCCTTTAAAGTTTTCTGAATAAAATTATATAAGAGTGAGGGGGGTAAGTTATTAAATACATAAATTTTCCGAATCAAAGGGTTAACACGGTGGTTCATTTATGTCCACAGTTAAAACGAATGAATATCATTATTTCAGATTCCACCCTCAAATTTTATTTAGTCTCTGGTTTATATCCGTCATAGAAAAGTTTTATCGATATTTTTTATTCGCCATTTAAACCAGGATCTTACTTTATTTTTACAATTCTTCTTTCCGTTTCTGAATTGTATTTCCACCTTGTGGTGAAAAGTGCTTTGTATTGGTTTGGTATTCATTTTGTGTAGTACAATGATGATTTAAATACCAATATAATTTATTTATCGATTTAGCGTTTAATTTGTAGAACTTCATTTTAATTTATGTATTAATTTTTAAATCAAACACTGATTTTTTGAGTCTACTAAGTTGTATTTTATTAACAAAACGAATGAATTGCAAAGCGAAACATTTGTAATAATATTAATTTTGTAAGTGTTTTTGTTACTAAAATACAACTTAGTAGACTCAAAAAAATTGTGTTTGATTTATAAATAAATACATAAATCAATATAACTTACTTGTAAATGGCCACATTTTAATTTTTGATGTTTTCAACTAATTAAACACATTTTAAGAACATTTTTAGTTCTCGGAACTAGTCGTATTTAATTAATAAACTCAAAAGCAATATTAAACAAATATTTTACTATTGTATATATGAAGGTAAAGTAATCAGTCCTGTTTAACAAATTCACATTTAAGTGGGATTCATGAGTGGGTTTTTTAAAAATAGGATGCACATATTTATTTGATT
Organism: Brachycentrus maculatus; assembly: GCF_059751285.1. Lineage (NCBI taxonomy): Eukaryota > Metazoa > Arthropoda > Insecta > Trichoptera > Brachycentridae > Brachycentrus > Brachycentrus maculatus. The sequence goes on along the minus strand of NW_028281066.1, from coordinate 94,380 downwards.
GAATTAATGAAAAGCTTATATTTTAGAGGCTTGTCTTCAGGCAAGTTTATGAAGATAGATATTAATATATATCACAAGCACTCAGGTCAATTGAAAATTAATATTTCTTAAATAAATCTTGACAATTAGTGGGTCTCGAAACTGCAACGCCACCACGGCGTCTTTTGTAAATGACTAAAAAAAGGTTAATTTAATTTTGTTTGTTATGTTACAACTATTTTAGTTACAGCAAGCTTCTTGAAACTCCTCATCAAATAATTAATTTTATTTCCGTTGGTGCGTGCTTTTTTTGCTATAACTGAGAAAACCTCCCCCAGTCACATTACAATTTACACTAAATTTATGCAAAGGAGAAAACCATATACGAGGCTAAGGGTGTTAAATCCTCCCTTATTAGTGCGCAGAGAAGTGGCTTAATGATAGTTTGTTAAGTATTCTCTGACATTCGAATCTTTTTTTATCACATAACAGGGAAAAGCTTCTTACAATAAGACCAGTACACGTTTGAACCTTTCAAGGGTAAAACTAAGATTCTGTTGTATTTTATTATGACATGTTTTCTTAGGGACTTACAAATTGTATGATAATGTAAAAAGGGGTCTCTTCGCATGTTGAATAAACTAACATAAATACATATATCGATGGGGTAACATGCTTTCCAAACAACGAAACAAAGGTAAAGGTTCGCGGAGTTGCCCCTGAGGTCTGATTGCTTAAAGATTTAGCAGAATGAAAAAAAAATTAATGGAAATTGAAAGTCCTGTTGAAAGTTACAAAATATTAAATCCATTGGATTGATCAAACCACTTACGTAAATTTTTTAAATATTGGCTCAGTTAAAACTTTGAAAGCCAGAGAAACATCTGAGAAAAGAGAATATTGATTTTAAGTATCAACAAATTAACATATACAAATCTGTATTCACCGTTTTTCACCGCATTCATTAAAAAATTGGTACACAGAGCATCACACCTGATGAATGTGGAATTTGTTGGTGAATGTTACACGTGTGTAAAGTAATTACTTAAACCAGCCTATGACGGTCGTAAGCCCCGTACATGCCCAGACTTCTATATTCTTCTACATCTATGTTGAGATGTCAAAAATAGTTTTAAGACACACTTAAAATCTTGTAAATAAAGATGACGTGAGTAAAGGGCTTAGGATTCAGGACACAATTGAGATATAGAAAAGAAATTAAAGAGAACGTTGGGGAAAAAACAGTATTGGAATTGGCGCTCGGGGTTGCATACTTACACTCGTACTGGCTAGAGTAACTTTCCATGATAATGTTTTAAATATTTATATGTTGTAAGTATATTAAAAATTGAACACTTTTAAAATACAAAAACATCTGTTAGTTTTCGAAACTAGTCGTGTTTAATGAAAAAAAAACTTATTAAGTGGTACAATACAAGTGTTTTATTAAAAGAGAATCAATGAACAAATAAAAAAAGTAAAAGTAATAAGTAATCCTCCAGATTTTCGAAAATGTGAATTATTTTAGGTATTCGTTGGTAAATTTCCTAATGCCTAAGTCGTTCTGACACACTGTACTCTCCTTTGATCCTGAAAGTGATAGGATTTTCCCTAACGATCCCAGAGGATCAAACGTCTCCTCCAAGACGTCCCGGGATTTAAAGAAAATACTCCTTTTCGAGACAAAGCAGAGATCGAACTTTCTGGAAACTCTTTCCGATATTACCAATATCGACAGGCTCCTGACAAACATCGGAAAAGGGATAGTAAAAGGAATTCTTTGGTTACCAACTTTTATTAAGTTGCTACAAAAAGAATAGCTTTTTTGATCTTAATCCTTATTTTAAGTCATCATTATTATTTTTTTAATTTAAAGAGAAATATTTGTGATTTTTATTATTTACACAAATATTTTAATTTCATACTATTTCTGTGAGCCTAAGCGGCTTATTATTAGAAATAGGTATCATATTGTGGTATAGTGGGTTCGAACCGAGAAACTCTGACTAACTAGTCCTCAACACTAACCATGGGACCACAACCCAACACATTATATAGACAATAGTGTATTTTCTTGGATTAAGCATTTGATTTGTATTATTTAATAAATTTAACACATATGTATTATTAAATATATTTAAGACATATTCAATAATAATATTATTAGTTAAAATAAAGTATACTAACGATGGAGTATACTAACGTAACTAATAATAATTACTAATAACGGACCTCACATACTAATAAAAGAGTGTCTACTCAATAAAAAGCTTCTTTTCATCTCACCAATAGATGTCTCTAGTGAAGTTTTAGTGATTCAAGAACAATGTTTCAGAATATTTATATATATATATATATATATATATATATATATATATATATATATATATATATATATATATATATATATATATATATATATATATATATATATATATATATATATATATATATATATATATATATATATATATATATATATATATATATATATATATATATATATATATATATATATATATATATATATATATATATATATATATATATATATATATATATATATATATATATATATATATATATATATATATATATATATATATATATATATATATATATATATATATATATATATATATATATATATATATATATATATATATATATATATATATATATATATATATATATATATATATATATATATATATATATATATATATATATATATATATATATATATATATATATATATATATATATATATAGAACTTCCAAGAATTTGAGTAGTGTGGTTGTCAATAATGGATAGAATTACTGAATGTTACACGTGTGTAAAGTGATTACTTAAACCAGCCTATGTAGGTCGACAGCCCCGTAAATACCCAGACTTCCATATTCTTCTTCATCTTTGATGAGATTTGAAAAAAAAATACAGATTTGTGAACAAGTATTTGGACACATTTTAAATATTGAAAATTTGTTTTGCGTTCTAAAACTCTCGCAGGGTAAAATATCACACATCCCCTGTGATGGTGAATGACTCTCGAGATAAGTCCAAAGTTACTTTTCCATCGCAAGTTCAATCTTTTTCCACTTTATCGTCGTCCGAGCTTAAAACTGCTTCCCCTTATCAGTTTTCACTCCCATATACCCAGCTTTTGTACCGTGTCGCAGTCGCCACTATCTTGACTGGGGGAGGTCAGAAATATAAAATGTGCCAAGAAAGGGGTGCCGGGTTTTGTTTTATGGGCCCTGGAGAGGTTGTTATCTGAAAATGCTTGCCCGAAAGGATTCGCAGATCTATTTCATTAAAAATAGGGGTTTTATATCCTAAGGCTATTTTGGTAAAGCTGCTTAGATTCCTGGTAAAAATGAATAATGTTTTTTTACCCCTTTCTTTTTATGTAAAAGCAGTTTTATCATAAATGAAATTTTAATATAATATGGAAGCTAGCACTTCTGGAGTTTTTATCAGATACTAGTGTCACTTTTATTATTCCATTGAATGCAGATACATTTTTAAACTTTTTTTGTTCAAAATTGTTATAAATGAATATATATATATAAGGGTCACCTGAAATGTAGATATAAAATATTTTAATCTTTTTCTTAAAATAAATTCAACAGTAATTGGAAAATAGTTTTTTTTTTAAATAACGAGGTTAAAGTTGTTCAGTAAACTGTATTTTATATACTTAAGTTTTACTGAGTAAATACCACTATTTCTTAAAATCTACTACTACATGTATTTCGATGCATTCCGCATCATTTTCAAATATATGCAGTATGTGAAGCTTATTCTAAATTTATTATAACTAAAACATGTTGCGTTACTTTATAAATTTGTAAAAAAAGTATTAAAAATTCTAAATTTTTCGCAACAAAAATATAGAGAGGAATTTGGATATTATAATACGATGTGTTATAAAAAAAATGTCAAAACACATACAATGAAGCTAACAGTTTCTAGAATGTGATCAAATATACATATTTTTTCAATCCCTATGCGCAGCCAATGGTGTACATGATACTAAAAATAATGAGGCAGTGTTACCTCCATCATAATTTCATTAAAAAAAAACAATCTACCAGACTAAAGGTACTAGTTCAGGATGATATGAGATAAATATTGTACTATATAATTGAATAAATATATTTTCATCCTCCTGGGAATCGAACTTGGAAACTCTAGTACGGTAGCTAAATACGCCATGAAAGCGAAAATTCAATGTACATAATAACAAATAATTTCTTTGTTGTAACAAACTTTATTAAATGTTTTATTTTGTCAGTTACATCTAATTTATGATATATATTGATATCATAAATTAGATGTAACTGACGTAACATCTAATTTATGATATCAATATCGTTAATAAAATGATCCTTCGGAAA